>NW_017308790.1:99612-101545 GCF_000935625.1 Nanorana parkeri | reverse complement strand
TTTATAATTATTTATTATATTATAATTTCTTATAATTATTTATAATTTATTATATTATATTTTTTTAATTTCATGTTTCAAACTTTATCATACCTGGGTTGTCTACTGGACTCTTGTTTGGACAGATTTAGGTGAGTTATTCCTAAGATTTACTAAGAATTACAGGCCTACAATATAAAACAAATTTCCATGAAAAACAATGTACCGCTTTGGGATGCTAAAATCCTGAATAATCATACCGCCAGGGAAGTTAAAGTAGCTTTGGGGGTTATTCACTAAGGAGCCGAAGGATCCAGCCATAGCTTCAGCTGATGCTTCGGCTCACTTCGGCTGCCAGAGCTCCTCAATTCAGTCAAACCAAAGGGCTGCTGTATGGGCTATTCACAATAGCCCATACAGCAACCAAAGGTAGCGGAGTTGAATGCATATGCTTTGCCTCGGCTGAGCCGTAGTGACAGCCGAAGCATGGAGAAAGGTCGACCGAATGACAACTGGGTGGAGCCAGCCATGATCTCATAGCTTGTTGTTGTCAGGTTATTTGATGACACTAGGCTGTCATTAAATGACAACTGGGCGGAGCCAGCGATGACATAATGTCTGGCTCCGCCCATTTGTTTTGATCCATCCGGGACCTGTGGGCAGACTGTCAGGTGCGTGACAAATGCAAACAGTTGGGCGGAGCTAGCGGTGATGTCACCACCAGTCCTGCTCAATTGTTTATATTTTGTCAGCCTCTGTCAGAATGTAATTCTGCGGTGGGTGTCCGTCGCATGCAGGCGGGTCGGTGGGCAGCAGATTTAAAAAAAATATTTGTATTTATTATTTCTGTTTTTATTTCGCCAAGTTGGCATAGTCTTGCACAATGCTGGATGTCGTGATTAACCCTGGATTACGTTGGTGGATCCACTATTGGCATTTTTAAAATAAAGGACTTGTCAAAATCCTTTGTTTTGTTTTGTTTTTCAAATAAAGGATTTTTTCTAAAAGTCTGGCCTTATTTTTAAAATTTTACGTTAACCCTTCAGTGAATGTGTAGGGGTGCAAGTACCCCTTACTCATTCACAAGGGGGGCCGCATCTGGGTGTGAATAAGCCCCTCGGCCCTAGGGCTTTGAGAAGAGCTGTTTTTTCACATATTCTAAAATGCACAAAAGCAGAAACACTGTAGAATAAAATGTTGGAAGTAGCACATTTTTATATCTCACAACTTATTATCAAACCCACATTTTAAGTAAAAAAATAAATGTATTTTTATTTTAGTGCACTTAAACACAATATAATACCCACTATTTTATGTAAATTTAAACAATGAGATTATACCAAGTAAATAGATACAAAATATGTCAAGCCTCAAAGTTGCAAGCGCCTGCAAAATGGCAAAAAACTATGGTACCCGAAATTGTCCATAGGCTACATTTTAAAAGCTTTTACAGATTATCAGTTTAGTGTTATCCATAAATAATGCTCTAGAATTATTAATCTCACTTTGGCATGTACAATGCAGGCCACCGTGGCGTCAGAATGACAGCTCTGAAACCATCAGTGATGAAAAGCCTGTCACTGTTGGGTTCATTCAGCAAAGGGACGATCAGTGAACAATGTTTGATGATCGTCCTCTGCCCCACCTGCCAAACTTTCCATAATACAGTTTATCTTGGCATACATTATATTGTGAGGATGTGGGAGGAAAGTATATATTCCAGAGGGAATGTTGAGGCCTACTTTCAAAGGTACAGTAAACAAACAAAATGAGTTCTCCCGTAGTTGCTATATACTTATGTCCAGACCAAAAACAATACCACAACATAAAAAAAACTTGATAGAAAATTCTACCATGAGGTAAACTACTCTCTCCTTGGGGTGGGCACAGATCCAGCATCTTTAACCTGACTCTCTGGTCTGGTGGGTTAATGTGCACAAATTGAAATTGAGGT
>NW_017308790.1:69587-99553 GCF_000935625.1 Nanorana parkeri | reverse complement strand
TGCTTTCGTAGTTGTCATACCCCCTATATGTTGTAGTTAATGCCCCTTTTCAGGGGACATTACTATATGAAGTGAGTATTTCTATGTAACAAGTAATTTTGTGCGACATTCCTATCTGGAAGGGACATGATGCCCTCTAATGATGTTTGTCACAGCTATTTTTGAAAAAAGGTTTCATACACAATTTTTGGCTCAAAGTAAACAACTTCAATTCCACTGCACTTTGACTACTCAGTATACTCAATGCTAAAAACTGCCTGCTGGATATAATGGGAAACCTGTTGGTTTCTGCACATACCAGGACATTGCTGCATACCCTATACTGTTATGGGAAAAAACTAATCCTCCTTGCTTCTTCTTAAATGCTCTCCACTTTTACTTGCTTTCAATCGCTTCTCTGCGCTCACTCAACTTTTTACTTTGTATTGTTTGGTTGTTTTCTTTGTATAGTTGCACATTGCATTGCATTGTTTTTTACATTATATATACAGTATATATATATATAGATATATATATGTATATATCTATATATATAGATCTATATACATAGATATATATATAGATCTATATATATATTTATATATATAGATCTATATATATATCATTGCATACTGCAATACTGCGGGGTTTTTTTTACATCTAAAAATCTGGACTAATACGGCTTACCCATTTACATTATATATATATAGATCTATATATATTGAAGTACTACTCTTGCTGGGCATGCTGAACATGATCTGCTTACTCTACCTTGACCTGGTAGTTATCATTGGATTTGTTGATAAACCAAGCCATGCCATTGATGAAATGGTGATATTTCGTCCCTCATCCCTATTATAAAACCAGTGAAGGGGCTGGGGACAAGACATGGAAAGCTGCAAAATTGTAAAACTGTTGTTCTCCACCAAGCTATATAGTGTTGTAAAGGCATGTGAATCACAGTTTTTGGCACTGTTTAATTGCATATATTTTAAATGTGTATCTACCTAATACAATTGTCACAGACACTTGTAATGTCAAGGTATGTAATAAATATTTAAGTCTATTTCAAATCTTATTTTTGGTTTAATGAAATACCTTAGACAGTAATGCGTTCACAAGCAAGGTGAAATTGTTAGCTCTGATGATAAAATCACTTGAGCACTCAAGAGCTTAGTAACAATAAATTCACTTTGTTGTAGCATCCCATTCAATTTTCATTTGATGAGCATCAGGGTAAAAAATGTAAAGTGTTTTGTAGATTACATAAAATGTAACTAAATAAATCATGTTTTGAGTTTCTATTTTCATTCAGGTATATTAACTTTTGAGTACTTCTGGGAAATATTTTTCATTGATCACCCATATTAAACTATCATCTGTACAGCATGGTATCTCAGATCAGTAATTTTCAGTATGTGCTGTAAGTGAAATATTTTGACCTCAGAAACTTGTATTCAGTCTATGACATTAATCAAAAAAGAAAGGCTTTCAACTTTCTATCTGGGTATATTAGTTACAAAACTAAGAGGAAAACACTTTCTAGGACTTTATCTGGTAAGTAGTCTTACAGGGTATTTAATAATTTAAATTATCAAAATGTTGTTAAACATATTTTGTGCAGAATATATTACTGCAGTGTAGACAAAAAGTAATACCAATATAAATAAACATGTGTGGTTGATATAAATGTTTGATCTGAGATGCATGCTATAGTATGTTTGTATGTATGTATGCATGTATATATGAAACTTTTATAAAACAGTCATAACTATTACTTAGTAAATCCCCTTAGTCTGCGGCATCTGGAATAATTTACTTTGTGAAGTAGCAAAGGGTGCTTTGGATCCCTTATGAGTTTACTTTCTCAGTGCAGGATGGGTCCTATTCCCACTTATTCTTCTTCCAGGCAGCAGGTCCTTGGCCTATTCTCTCCACCAATTCACCGAAAACATTCTCAAAATCTGTTTGTTAAAATTATACTGTTTGTTCCTGTTGATCCTAATAAAATAGTCCACATTGTCCAAATAAGACTATAGGCAAAGTTATGTGTCATCAGTAAAATACATGCTTGTCTATTGGCACATTCACTGGCTGACCTTGGTAAGTGGGAATATTGGGGAACCCTTTCTTTAGAAGTAATAAAATAGACTATACAGGGGCGGAGAGAACGGTGATCTGCACTTGGACATGTGATTACAGTCCATTCAGGAAATTACACACCAAAACACATTTTGCTACTCCTTCAGAGTATGAAGATACCACATGTGTGAGACATTTTTGCAGTCTAACTGTATGCAGGGCCCCAAAATCCAAGGAGCACCTTCAGGCTTTCAAATAACACATCTGATTTCTGGTCTACCCATCACATTTATGGAGGCTTTGAAGCTCAAAGACAGTAGAAACACCCGCAAAATGACTTCATTTTGGAAAGCAGATACACCAAGGTATTTGCTAAGAAGATCACATTTTGTTGGCAACAATTCTTGGAATATGAAGAAAAACATTTTAAAAATTGTTTATTTTCTTTATTTATTTTCCAAGAACTTGTGACAAAAAAATGAGATCTGAAAAACACTCACCATACCCCTTAGCAAGTACCATGGGGTATCTGTTATTCAAAATCTGGTCATTTTTGTGTGTTTTTTACTCTCCTAGCACTTCAGGGCCTCCAAAAATGTAATAGGTAGGCAGGAAATCAGATGCATCATATATGCCCCTTGAAAGCAATAAGGTGCTCCTTGGATTTTTTGCCCCTCTATGTGGTTAGGCTGCAAAAAGGTCTCATACCTGTGGTATCTCTATACTTGGGAGGAGTAGCAGAATGTGTATTGAGGTGTAATTCTAAGCAGGGTTGTACCTACAAATCATATAGCCCCATAGCAAGATGTTGAGCCTTGTCCTGGCAGAAATACAATGAACAGAGATTTGTGTGCTTCCATATTAATATTTTTTCAATACAATACGTATTGGGCAGCATGACAAGCTAAAACATTCTGCCCCTTACAATAGGTTACATGAGATTTGAAAATATATCCACATTAGCATAATTGAAGAGATACATCCCAGTGACATCCCACACGGAGCAGGCACTGAAATACAAATCATCCAATTATATGCGACTTTTTATCACAGCGATTGCGAGTGAATAACCCAGCTGAAGTGAAGTGAGCTGAACGATGTTCGGCTATTCACTACTGCTCAGTACAGCTGATTTCGGCTGTACAGCGGCTGAAATTAGCCGTGCATGGGCTCTGTTCGGCTGGGCCAAATTGCAGAAGGACTTCTGGATCGGCTGAGCTGTAGCTCCGGCAGCTCACTCGCTGCCGTTCACCCTTATTCTCAAATTGGCCAAACGGCAGTGAGTGAATAGCCAAATGCCGCCGAGCAGCATTCGGTTTGGCTATCCTGCTCGGTACCTCGTAGGTACCGAGCAGAATAGGAAATACGTGAAAAGAAAGGGGGGAAAAAATAGTTAAAAGAATATGTAAAAAATATAAACAAATAGTTAAAGAAAAAAAAGATATTTTAAAATGCTTATTTGAGAAACACATTTTTTATATATGACTAAAAAAATCTATAAACAACACTTATTCTATTATATTGTTCTTTTTTTTTTAGTCAGCGGCATTGCATGAGCATGCACGCATGTGCATGCGCACCGTTTGGCCCATGGAGTCAGGCCTGTGCATGTGCCTCTGCAAAAATGTGCACGTGTGCTTGCTTGCGCACATGCTACAGGCTCTGGTGCCAGGTGGGCTATTTAAACTGTGCTCTCCTGATGTCAAGTGCTGAGTGATCATCAGCTGCTGTTTCCTAGATCCTGTATTCCTGACCGTTGTTCCAGTTACCAACCCGGCTCGTATTGACCATCCTGCTTATCTTCTGTGTTCCTGACCCGGGACTTGTTCCTGACTCTGCTCTTCATCTGCTGTCCTTGCACCTGGCCATGATTCTGTCTACTTTGCATTCCTGACATGCATCTCCTGCATTGGTTTCTTCTTAAGGATTGTCATCAGGACCAGCATTTTATCCTGCAGTCTTTACTTGTGCCCCTCCATGCCCTGACCCTCCTGTTCTGCTATTCAGGGGTTTTAGGACCAGAGTTGTAAGAGAGGCCTCCTTTGTCACTTCAGGCTACTAAAGTTACGTGACACATACATTGCATTAAGGTAACCTATTGAAATGACTAGGCTGCCTATTGTGCCAAAAATTAAACATGCACTATTCTTGACCATTCCACACACTGCAACCCACTACTATGCATTGCCAAGCACTGCAATACATGTATATTGCCTTGGGGTGCCATTCAAAATGAATGGCACTACAACAACACATGCAATGAGCATTGCTGTGTATCACCACAATGCAGAAATGTATATAGACCCTTGATGATTTTAAGACAGTACATAACTCTAACTTATAATTAGATCGTTATTTACTTAACAGTTTAGAAAAAAATACATATTGTATATTTTTAGTTCATCCTTTCACAAACTGCAGCACTTTTTCCCTATAGGCAAACCAATACTCACCCTAAACAACTGTACCCAGTTGTGTCTCAGTGGAAAAAAATCTTCATTAACGCACTAATTCATATCTATTCCTTCAGTCAGAGCATTTCTATACTACCCTTTAGTAGTTGGAAATAGAAAAACAGTTAATTGCAAGAAAAGCGTCCAATAATTTTTTATTCTCTTAACGATTTAGCCATTACTGTCTATTCTGCAGGACTTTTCACTGTCTCACACTTGTAATACACATATTTTATACACGCATACAGAATACAGTGCACACAGTGGGGAATTCATCCATCAATGCTCGTAAGCATTGATTGAGGAATCTTTTATATTTTCTTCACTCAGTTCGCAGGTTGAATAAAGAAAATATAAGCATGTATACCCAGCTTTAGTCTCCTTTTTGTAATTTAATGTTTGTAATCTTTCATCATAGCTTTGGCCCTCTAACCACTTTATTAGTTTAGTTGCCCTTCTCTGGACTCTCTCCCGCTCTGTGGTTTGGTGACCAAAACTAAACAGCAAACTAAAGAGGAAGCTATTCCAGTTTTTTTGTAAAGATGCAGAATTATTGATTTGTCTTTAGAATACATACCTTTTTCTTTACATGAAAGTAGTCTAATAGCCTTGTCTGCGGCAGCCTAGCATTGCATGGTGTTACTAAGTCTGCTGTCTACTAGGACTCTCAAATATTATTCCTGTTCTGATTCCTCCAGTGGAGGTCCCATTAATGAGTAATATGCATGCACATTTTAACACCAAAATACATAACTTTCCTTTTTTATCATGTCAGAACTATTTGGAGCTAAAGGGAATTAAACTATAAGGCCTATACTTATTATTCTACATAATGTAATGTGGCCATTATTCCTAGTCCAACATTGTCAGGTAATTGCAAGACAATTTAAACAAAAGTGAAACTTTCCTGACGTCATAATTAGGTTATGATAAGCTTCTCCTCCCACATTTTGGGTGATAAAAGTTAGGAGAAAGTTAAGAGTGGGGGACTAAAAAAAGAAAGAATATACAGGAGGATGGACTCAGACACAGAAAGGAGAGATCTGAAGCTGATTGACAAGCTGCCAGGGGGAACTGAACCAAGGAGAACCTGAACATCTCTTGTCCTTACATTGACACAAAGCTGACATCTCTCTAAAGTATAGATTTCTATTTATAAGTAAGCAATATACTAGCCATATACATCTAACTAAATCAGTTGGTCATTGTTAGCATCAGGATTGAATTGGAGTAAAATGTTATCTGCAGTAAAAATTGCCTCCCTTTCAATCTTGGGAGAAATATTTTTGGAGTCTCCTTGAAGCTGATTTCAGTTTCTAGCCGATGGTCTAGCTGTGATATATACCTAAAAATAAAATCACTTTGTGAAAGTTTATCTTTACCTCAAATAGATTCTTGGCTGATTAGCCAGTCCTATGCATAGTAGTATGAGTTAGTTCATGTGCAGTAGAACTTTCAGTTTTTGAACATCTGTTTGGCTGGGAGAGGTCACGTGTTTAATCTGCATATTATTTTGGTCACATTCTGCTGAGCTACTGAGAAGTTGCTAATTACATTCCAGGAGATACTTAGTTTTGTTTCATTGATATTTAAAAAGAATATCCTGTGGTTTTATTTCTATAGTTATCTTTGATGATCAATATTATTGCAATTTTTATCTATATTTTATTATTACCAGTTATATTTTGATTATTATTTTGCACTGATTTTAGTTAATAAATATATATATTTTTGCATATTATTGTTTTAATTTTGTATTTAAGTTAGCGCAAATAAAGAACTCAAATTATTCGTTGATTTGTGAAAATAAGTAGAAAATCTCCATAATTCCAGATCCCTGCTTGTTTTCATAAATACAATACTGTTTATTTTATTTATCAACATTCTGACAATCACCAAAATGCATAATCAATACTAAACCTCAGCAGCCATGTAGTTGCCACACCCCTATTTTATCCAGGTCCCCCTGTAGTATTGCTATGTCTTGTTCTGAGTTTATCACACTACAAATGTTGATGTCATCAGCAAACACTGAAATATGGCTGGTAATACAAACCTCAACATTGTTAATAAACAGGTTGAACAGTATTGGCCCCAAGATAGAACCCTGGGGCATGCCACTGCCATTTGCTGACCACTTAGAAAACCAACCATTTATTGAAATTCTCTGGACATGTTCCTGTAACCAATTTTCTATCCACGCACACACAATTTCATCAATGCCTAACAATTGTAGTTTGCATATTAAGCTTTTATGTGGCAATGTATCAAATGCTTTTGCAAAATCTAATTACACTAAGTTCACTGGCTTTCCTTCATCAAAGTTGCTACTCACCTCCTCAAAGAATGCCACTAGATTGATTTGACAAGAATGGTCTTTCATTATACCGTGCTGGTTGTCACTTATGATATCATTACCATAAGAAAATGTAGTCATTTAACACTCCCTCAAACACTCTGTATACTATGGTACAGTATGGGACTTCAACCATTTGGTAAATGAAATTATCCTACAATAAGTTCAGGAAACAGCAAGTCTTTCAGTACTATAGGTGTGTAAGAAATAGAACCAAATGTTTCTGCTGAAGACTGGCTTTCCTTCACAGTAACTAAGAGCAACCACTTCTA
Organism: Nanorana parkeri; assembly: GCF_000935625.1. Taxonomy (NCBI): domain Eukaryota; kingdom Metazoa; phylum Chordata; class Amphibia; order Anura; family Dicroglossidae; genus Nanorana; species Nanorana parkeri. Next base: position 92,411 of record NW_017308790.1, on the reverse strand, counting down.
GCAAAATTATAGCACTCTGCTCTCCCTCTACAATACATTTCAAAGGTATGTGACATTGCTATTTAACAATGTGCACTTTCCTTTTTATAAAAAAGTTGTTCCAGATCCCCTAACAATTCATATGCCTCATTCAGACATGCAGCCTGTGTAGCCAGGAAAGAGGGAACAGTGGCAGCAGTGCTAATGACTGATTTCCTGTCAAGCTGGCAAGGATCTTTCATTATTGTTGGCAGTGCTATTGCTGTTAAATGATAGTTCCCCAGAAACTGTTTGTAAAAAAAAGTCACTTTTAAAGAAATATATACTACTATTTAGCAACTTTACATGCAGGTTGAAGGTATCCCCAATGCATATTATTTAAACAATGGTGCAATTTTAATGTTGCCCTTAAGCTGCGTTAAAACACCCTCTCCCCGCTTAATGGTAGTTTTTGTTATATACAGGGGTGCTGGAAACCGGGTAATTTCCATTGTACAATTTTTCTGGAATTTTTCTCTGGGGACTATGTTTAATGTTTAAGTAGATGTTGGGCTATTTGGTCGGGGATGTAGCTACTCTTTTCGGACTCTTAAGCTGTTCTGCTTCCTTTATTATCTATTTCCTTTTCCTCTTTTTGTCTGTTTTTCTTTTCTTCATGCTCGCACACGTGAGCTGTTTAGTACATTGATGTTTGACAGAAAGTCTTCTATTTATATAGATATGGAGGAGATCATAACAAATGTTTGCTTCAGACATAGGTGGATCCCTATGCCAGATATTCCTCTCAGACTGTTTTGATATTTGTTTTTGCTGAAGGTGGATAAATTGGCAAGAATAGGTGGATAGATATGTTCTGTTTTGCAGAACTATTATATATTATGTGTATGGCTTCTAGTGATCCCCTCCTACTACTTGACTATGCTAATCTGGAAGAATCTGAAATGCAATTGTATGCTATACTGATTGTGCATCATGTGCTATTTTATTGTTTTAATCTACCTTGAAAAATTATTAAAATACTTTGAAAGATAATGGTAGTTTTTTTTCATTGGTGTATGTGCTCTTGTGCCCACCTACTCATACATTTTTTAACAAAGTCTTCCAAATTGGCCTTGTATTATGTCAGAGAATTTGTCCCCTATAGACTTCAGTGAGGTTCAGCGCTTTGTTTGGGTTTACTGTTTTATTTCTGGGTTTTCTGAACCACCTGCAAACCTAATAGTGACTTACCATGACTTGTTCTGTGGTGTGTCTCTTTGTGAAGATGGCCAGCATTGCAGAGGAAAGACTTTGCTTCCTCATGTCACACTTTCTACTTGATGGTGAAGAAAGCACAGATCTGAATTAATGTAGCATAAGCATATAGATTCTTGCATTGCAACTTTCTCTACAGCAACTAGTAAGACACAATTACCATTTTTAAATGTTACCTATCACATCGCAAATCTTCATTTTTTTGAGCTCCAGAACACACAAACTTCCCCTTCCCAGTTACAGTAATCCATTTTCACTAAATTCAAAATGTCACCTAAACCACACAACGTTTGTTGATCTCCTAAATGAAAACCCAACTTCACTTATTTCTGAAAAGCTAGTGATAGAAAAAAAAACCTCTCCCAATTCATAATGCAATATTTAGTACATGAGTGGTCTATTGACAGGACTAAGAGCTTCCAGATGTAGGATATACAAGCCTTACAAAGTCCAGATTTCCAAAAGTTGTATTCACATAGGATATTCTGTGGGCAAGGAGATTTCTATTGCAAATTATGTATAGTCCTTATAGTGCATGTTTTTTTTTAGCTCTGTGTCCATCTTCAATTTTTTTTAATTCAGATATGTTTATTTTGAAGATGAACTCCAGATAAATGTGCTACAATGCCCATGTGTTGACAGTGCACATGCTGACAGGAGGAGAAAGCAGCGAGAGCTGAAGGAAGGCTCAAGATCAAATTAAAGTATTAGCAGAAATTGATTGACCAACCAGACACCCCAGGGAAGCTTCACTACAGAAAGGATTGTTGGCTTGGTTTAAAGATTTTTGATGGGAGCAACAAAGAAGATATTTACAGTGTCCATATCTATAAGATTTCTGAATTTTCCCCATAGATAATGGACAATCAGATTTAACCTTTGTGGCTGACCCACCTTTTATGCCTATAGGTACCATTATTTTTCTACAAATGTGGAATTCGTGATAGTGTACATTAAAGAGTCCTTAAATATTCGGAAAAGGATTTTAGTCAGCTTAATTACAGATTCTTACTTGTGTGTGCTTGGTGGATACTAAAAACAGACACCTCTACTAACTTTCTGCATATCAAAGGAAGCAGAGCTGAAAATTGTGAGGGTCTGTCTGCTATAATACAATGTCAGTCCTAATGCTATAATCAGTATTATAATGTGAAAGTCGGTAAGATTATTACACAAAAGATTAGATTTCTTAATGTGTCTTTTATAAATAAACACCTACAGTGCAGCTATGGTTGTAAGGGCAGCAATTTAAAGTATAGATAAAAGTACCAGGATGCATAGTCAAAGGAAAGATAAAACAAAAAAATGGCTTGTATAACAATGACAGATATTTTTGTTTTCAACCATTTAGGCATTTTACTTTGACTGTTGTGTATTAGCATTTATATGTGTTTGTATTCATTTAATATCTTCTATTTTTCTACCATACAAACCATACACAGATAATTCATATGTTAAGAGCGTTATAAAATTAAGCCAAAAAAAACAGTTTTTTAATGTTATTACCTTCTTCTTCTTATTATTATTATTATTATCCTTATCCTGTCCTGTACATAAAGTATGTTTCAAATACCATACCATGTTAAGTTTGCTTGTAAAACTAACTGTTCACCCAAGGACAAATATAGATTTTTAAGCGGCAAGAGCTGGATTTGTGGTAGCACTTCTCAATTCTTCATCTGAGTTTCATTAACACTTGTGGAGATCAATCTTTCTCACCTACCACATTTCTAACCAAGTTTATGCCAGAAAGAGAACTCATTAGCATCTCTAAGAAGCATGAAGCAAGTATGTTTTACACCCTTTCAGCATTTAATCCCACCCCAGGAAGAACAAAATAATTTTATGTTGAAAGTTATAGCTATATAGCACTGATGGAGAAATTTAAGGCACAACTCCAGTCAGAAATAGATAAGATAAAAAGGAATTTGACATTTATTAAAAGATAAAATCACAAAAACAGTTTTTGCTGCAATATATCAGTCCTTCAAGCCAGAGATTTATCCAGCAGTACTTTTCATTTGCCTATTGATGTTCTCAGTCTTATATACAGCATCGTTTCACCCTTGTCTTCTGAGGCATCCAGTACCTGGCCCCGCCTGGACAGTGCTGTGTGAAAATATAACTGTATAATGGGAACAGGATGTGCAGGATAAAACTTTAAAAGTTCCAGACAACCTTGTTTTTTTCTCCAGAGGTTGTAACGTTTATTGGATCCAAAAACAAATGTATACTATATATACTGTAAGTAATATAACAAAAGCTCTAGGTCCTTCTTTTCATCCTTTAGCAAGGATGCATACACTATACACACCCAGCATGCGTATTCCATCATGTATCCATATACTCTATACTTAGGCCCTTCCTTTCACCAGTTTAGCGACTTCAGTCCCCTAACCTAGTTAGCATATGACTGAGGTATCTTAAAATATCAGGCAAAGGAATCCCTGCAGCCACATACGCATACATCCACATATACTCCAAACATATGTGGCAGATATACTTCCAGTCATAGAAATACCCCACAACTTACAAGTAAAAGCAGACGCAGCACAGAGATGAGCTCATCTCTTTTTCACTGTGTTTTTCTTCCTATCACCATTCTTCTTGTAAGCAAGAACTGACTGGCTATTTTTACTGTTTCTTTCTCTTACAGCCCTTATATATAGGGATTGCTGATAACAGGTCGAATTCAGATACTTATACTACTTGCATTTAAAATACACATTTAATTATGTACTAATGAATGCAAAACAGCATTAATGTGTGTCTTTTGTATCTGCCTAGAGTTCAGCTTTAAAATGTATCTAAACTTTATCACTAAAATGTAATTTAAGCTTTAACATGTTAATGGCATTTCAAAAGCCATTTCAGTAATTTTAAATATGTGGCTTTTATTAAAAAATATATATCTGTGGATCAAGTCAGCAAGGTCATTATTCCAACACTTCCTTTTATAGGGTGGCAACTCTCTGACTCCGAGTTGTTCTACTGAGTTATTACCCTGTCAACTAGACTTCTGCTAAGACATAAAACAACAATTTTACAGATATTCTGAACACATGATCTACTGTTGTCAACATCAGCATAGTTTGTCTGAATAATGCTTTGCAGATATTGCTTGAGTTCATGCCTGTAGACTGGAAGTGGTTTATGGAGGTTGCAGAGAGCCCCATTACATAATATATCAAAGTCATGTGTCCCTCTCTCCTCCAATCACAAAGTTCTCTGTACTGTGTTAAGCAGAGAGAACTCAATAAGTTCTAGAAAACATAAAGAGCTCCATTGTGATGACACCAATAGATAGATGGAGAAATACCAGGAACTTTAACCTGCTGCCCAAGAGAAACTTGTAGAAGAAACAAGCACAGACAATTCCCCCAAAAGTTTGCAAATGGGAAGACTCCCTAGATAATGTTAGCATGGGTATACATTCCACAAATATCAATATTTACATTATAGTTACTATAATACATTTTTCATACATATAATACATTTTTTCATACTTTTAATCACATTCAACCTCAACAGTGGATCCCATTCTTAAAGAAATTGCTTGAAACTCATGGTCTCATTTAGTCCGGGAGGGCAAGTGGCCAAGTGGCATCTGATTTCTCATTGCAATAATTGTTTGCCCCAATCAAGACCACAAATTTGATACCTGGGGAATTGTAATTATTTTGCAGGGCTATATGTCGTCAAATGGGTGAATTAAAATTACCAATATCTAGGGGATAAGTGTGATAATAAATTCTCAACATTTTAATTTAGCATTTCCTACATAATATGCTCTGCACTTGCAGTAAACATCAATGATTCCTGCAGTTTTACTTCACTACAAATGTGGGATGAAGAGTTTTCCCATTGGAAGCCTGCTTCCCAGGCAATCAAGGAGCCAAGTGACGGGAAATAATACTCCATGCTAGCGGAAGTACCTGTATCAGTACTCGGTATCGGTGAGTACAGAAAGATAAATAGCAGTAACATAAATTATTTGCTGATCTCATCTGTATGAATAAAAAGATTAAATCTGTCTGTAAGAAATCTGGTGAAGTGAATGGTCTATAGAAGAAGAAAGCAATGAATCAAAATGGGGCATGGCTTGCCATTGGCTGGGATAAGATGAACATGAAGGAACTCCTGCATCCACTGCCAGATAAAACCACCATGAAACCCTGCAAAATCTATTTATTCAGCTGCAATGGGTCATGTAGCACCCCTGAACCACAGAGTACCCCCAGGGCTCCATCCTTAAACCCAGGAAAGGGCATAGGAGCCCTTTTCACTCAACTGGCAGAGACAGCAAGCTCATCACACATCTCCAGCATGGCTGGATGTCTCCCACCAAACACTAGTGTCATGGATCGGGACTCAAGGGTATAAACTGGAATCAGGTCTGTGGACCCTATCTACTACACTGGCAGGGACACTTAGATAAAAAGGTGTGAGCAGTGTGGGCTGATGACTCCCAGAGCTGGAGTACAAGCAGGGAACAGAGCAGGGGAACTGAATGAGGCAGTAGAGACAGAATAGGCTGGTAGGTCAAGGTACTAGGCGGGGTGTTGCAGTGCTGGTTAGGTGGCATTGGGTCCCCCAGGATGTGGAATCTAAGGGCCAGCTGGTGTTTACCAGAGCTCCTGATGGTGAAGATGGACTTGGCTGCATGCTGACCCCAGGTCACAATGCCTAGGTTCACCCAACTTACCTAACAGCCAAAGATGGTAGACAAGGCCAGCGTTCTGGACAGGTTGCAGTCACACATGCAACAGACAGAACAAATGTCAGGGACAGACAGATGACCAGGACTTTGAGGGACAATCCAAAGGATAGGGAGAGACTGAAAACTGGGATCACCAGGGACAAATCAAAGTTCAGGGCAGACTGACGACAAAGATTTCCAGGGTCAAGCCAAGGGTTGGTACACAGGCAATCTCCAAGGAATTCTGGTTAATTCACAACAGGGGGAAGAGGGGGGGCTGGCATCTAGTCAGCAAGAGGGAGGTTCCACAGGATTTGCCACAAGCAGACTGCGCTGATTGGCAAGGGGAAGCTGCATAAGAAACAGCTGGAGAGGTCGGCCGATGCTTAAAGCTGCCAGACTGGTGCAGGAGTGAGTCAGGTTCAGAGCACATGCCTGGAGGACCACAAGCGACAGCACAGCCCTGGATGCCTGCAGAACCAGTGGTAAGAGGTCTGCATATACTTGTAGAACTACAAGTAACAGCTCAGCTGCAAGTCTGCAGTTGAACTAAGACAACTAGCAAGGTACAGATCCCTACTCCCACTAACAAAGAGTCTCCAAAAGAAAACATAACCTATGGATGGGGTTATTCTTTTCATCTGATGTCACGCAAGAAGAATGGGAAAGCTCACATTCTACACTCACAAAAGGACCTTGAAGCATTCTCTGAAGCTCTAGGCCACACTACACCAGAATTGGAGCCTTGGCCTGACCAGAGCAATGGCAACCTTATCCCACCCTGAGGCTTCAGCGGAGAACCAGAGAACTACCAAGCCTACAATCTTACAAAACAGAAAGTTTCCTTCCAATGGAGTTGTAACTGCTAATCCTTTTGTACATATCTTATTTTTATATGCCTATAGTGTTCTTACCATTTAACATGTTCTTGAATAACACTTTTCTAATTCTCTCCTTAACTTATGGATCTGACCCTACCTTCCTCATGACTGCAGTCTTTGGTGTACTTTTTAATCATTGGAGATTTATGAAGGGAGAGGGAAAGAAAAAAAAGAACAAAAAGGGGAAATGGGGAATCAGGAAACAAAAGACCTATTGATCCATCAGAGTTTGTTTAATATCTACACATTGAATCCTCTTTTTTTTATTTCATGATCTTGTTTTTCTCTTGTTAAGTACACCCTATGGGTAATACACCTTAGAATGTCTGAGCTTGATACTATTTCTAAAAAAAATCTATGCCAAGATTATTGCCACTAGACTACAATCTTCTATTCTCTCACTCATTGATTGGGACTAGGTAGGCTTTGTCCCTCATTAAGGGCATGAGATAAGTATTTTACATTATGCCATCACCCAACCATTTCCCCTTTGTCTACTATCAATTGATGCAGAAAAGGCATTTGACCGCCTCAATTGTTGTTTTGTTTGGGCTACACTCACACAAATAGGTATCCCTGCATCCTTCACAGGTATCACAGCAAAGATCAGTGTAAATGGCTAGTTTTCTTATTCAGTTCATATTGGGAATCAGACTAGACAAGGAAAATCTAGCAAGAACATTATGGAACAATTCAGATATGCAGGTTATTTCTATAGGTGAAAAACAATATACAGCGGTATTATACACTGATGATAGTTAACTATTTATATCTAATTCTAGGGTGCCATTCCCCTATTTATTAACTGAGATTACCACATTTCAGGAATTTAGTAATTTTAAGATTAATCCTCATAAATCTGTAGCACCTGATATCACCCTTCCTCCAGAAACTTGCAAACACCTTGCTGACTCTTTTGCATTCCAATAGACATCTGATGGTTAGCTATCTGGGAATTCAAATTCCATTGCATCTTTGTGACTGAATTTAGCCACCCTTTTATGAGACACTATAGCTAGAATAAAGTCTTGATCTACTAAGCCCCACTCCTGGTTTAAACATACATCTATTTTTAAGATGGACATACTTCCTCATCTTATTTATGGATTTTAGGCCATCCCCATGTCCCTGCCTACTGTATTCTTTGCAAAACTTCACTATATTTGGGCTTGTACACCTGTAAATATTTAATGTACTCTTTTGGTTTGGTGCAACTCTGTGGGAGGGTTAGGACTCCACACATATTGAAACTGTATTATGAGGCAGCTATTTTGGTGCATATCCTTGAATGGTTATGTCATAAAGAATACAAATTATGGGTATTCCTGGAATAGTCTCTTGTACCCATTTCTTTAATATTGCTCCCATGGATACACCCTAGTTTTATAATTAACTCATCTACTCTACCATTTTGTATTTCTACTGTACTGCAAATAAAGAAGAAAAAGCTGGTCTTAAAAAATACAAAACAGAAGGGGCAGCACCAGCATTTAGGGGACAAGCATTTGAGAGTTGCAATGAATGCAACATAAAATGCAAGAGTGGAATCAGAGCAGCAAAAATACTGATTATGAAAAGCATATTGCTTCAGAAAGCAAGGATAACCCAAACAAGTTTTGTAAATATATCAACTGGAAAAAAGGTAAGGTCAGTACAAGTAGGCCCCATGAAAGATAATTATGGGACCTTAGTTTCAAATTACATAGGTACGGCTAATGTGTTAAATACATTTTGTATTAGTATATGTAAGGGGAACCCTTACATCAGTTGTTCTCATCACAGTGCCCCCTTACATCAGTTGTCCCCATCACAGTGCCCCCTTACATTAGGTGTCCCCTTCAGAGTGTTCCCTGACATTAGGTGCCCCGATCAGAGTGCCCCCTTACACTCGGTGTCCCCATTAGAGTGCCTCCTCCCATTAGTTATCCCCATCAGAGTGCCCCCTTACCTTAGTTACTGCCATCAGAGTGCCCTCTTACATTAGTTGTTGCCATTAGAGTGCCCTTTTACATGAAATGCCCCATCAGAGTGCCCCTTACATTAAATACAAAAAGGGAAGCACTCTGATGGGGACACCCAATATAAGGGGGAACTCTGATGGGGTCAAGCAATGTAAGGGAGCATGCTGATAGGGACACTAGAGACTAAAACCCCCTTATACAGAGGAAACTATTCCCTTCCCTAAAATAGAGAATTATCATCCCACTCCCCCCCCGGTGTAGAGAGTAATACCCCCTCCCCAATATAGAGAGACTAATACCCCCAATATAGAGGAACATATCCCCTCCCCGATGTAGTGTATCGGTGTACACACGCACACCTCTCAGGATGAAGCTCAGACGGTGACGCAAGGCCTGAAAGATGTGAGGCACAAGGCACACCCAGCCCAGCTCTGTGTCACCCATTTTATGAGGAGGATCAATGACAGCTGATAAGCATTGTGTGATCTCTAAAGACAGCTGATTGTATTAGAGCTCCAAGTGCTGTGTGGGAGACTTCTTTATTTACAGTTCCATTTTCAGGACCAGGTTTTGGGGTACCTAATACCGCACACTGCATGGACTGAGGAAAAGGGGGGCCTAATTCACCCAAATCCAGACCTGTGCCCCTTTATATGTTGTCTCCATTTGTAGCAGATAGATTCTGGTTGGTCAGTGCAAGAGGAAACACTGGAGGGATCCCAACAATCAGTGCAGTAGGAGACATTGGAGGAGTCCCGACAATCAGTGCAAGAGGAACCTGAGGTGGCGGGAGGCAGTCCTGGGAGGGGATGGGAGATGGGGGTGAGATGAGCTAGGAGGTGGGGATAGGAGTAGCCAGGAGGCGGGGATGGGAGGAGTCGGGAGGTAGGGAAGACTTTGGGCTGAAGGGTATGACACAAGATGATACTCTTCCATCCTCCCTTAATGCTGGGCAGGGAACAAAGCTGATGCGATTGTTGCTAGGAAAGCTTCTGTCTTAGCAGCCAATAACTGAGGAGGAATGAAGTTCTGCGCTGGGTTATGGCTGCCTGTGGATCCGGCGGCCTCCAAGGCTGGCACACCCACTGTCAGCCAGCCATAACCTATTCGGTGATCATGGTCCAATAAAACTGCTACAGTCCATATCCGGACAACAGTCTGTCAATTAGGGGCCCCATGTTCTAACGATTAATTACTACTAAAGGGATGCAGGCACTGCACTTATCCTTTTTACAAAACAGAAAGCCCACCAACTGGTTATAAAAACCCCAGACTCTACCATTCAGGATCAGTTTGAAAAGGACATGCTGCAACAAACAGAAACAGGTAGGAATCTGCCACACAGTTTTTAAAATCCTTGTAACATGCACAAATCACACAGAGAGGGTTGCTTTTTTTCAACAAAAGTGGAATTACAATTTAATGTTGTTATGGTAATGGAAACATTCTGCAAAATACCAGTTCTTTGATTTCTTATCATGTGTACTTAAAATCACTCCCTTTGGTTCTGTGAGTGATATAGCAGTTTTATTGTACTTGGTGTTTTTAATAACTGAAATGTTGTTACACTTTTTATAAAAACCCTCAGCTTCTTTAGCAGGGCAGTGGTCGTCTTGGAGGTGTGTTTGGGGTCGTTATCATGTTAGAATAGTGATCTGCGGCCCAGTCTCCGAAGGGAGGGGTTAATGCTCTGCTTCAGTATGTCACAGTACAGAGGCTTCCTTCTGGGAGGACGACAGCCATGCAGTCCAATTTGATGCAGTGTGCCGTGTCCCACCCCTTCAACCTCTGCAGCAATGCTGGCAGCACTCATACGTCTATTTCCCTAAGACAACCTCTGGATATGACACTGAGCACGTGCACTCGAAGTCTCTGGATATGACACTGAGCACGTGCACTCGAAGTGCACAGTCAAAACTGCTGTATGGTCTTGGCCACCGTGATACAGTTCAGTTTCAGGGTCTTGGCAACCTTCTTATAGCATAGGCCATCTTTATGTGGAGCAACAATTCTTTTTTTTCAGATCATGAGAGAGTTCTTTGCCATGAGGTGCCATGTTGAATTTCCAGTGACCAGTGTGGCAGTGTGTGGCAATGCCATGATGTCATTTGGCCATATAGTCACCCAGGACTCTCAGCCAGGGGGGCTGAGCAGTTCCAGAAAATGCTAACTTTTACTGGGAAAGAGCTGGCTTTACAGTTCTTCCCAGGTTTTCCGGATTTGGCTTGGGTTCCTGGAACTGGGAGATTCCAAAGAGCATTGGGAGGGATGGAATCTCCATTCCTGGGTCCAGACTTTAGTAGTGGCCAGCACCGAGTGGTTGTGCACCAATGCTGGCTAATGTTCAGGGTTCCAGCTGGAAGACAAAGGAGGTGTCTGTCTTTGATGGAGGTTATGGCGTGAGGAAGCAAAACATAACAGCAAATTTTAATTTATTTATATTCCATTCCACTTCTAATAATTAGATTTTTTTTAGAATCAATCCTAAATTCTACAGTGAAGCAAGAGAAGGAATATACCCAAGATGTTTGCTGTTATTGAACAACCCATGCTCTATCTGAAGTACAAACACAATAGTAACAAAGCTTGCCAGCAGCTGCCACAAATGTTATCTCTTTATGTGCCTAACAAACAGTATCAGGGCACCCTTTTTACAAGCAATATTTTTCACAACATATGTATTATTAATGTACTGTTCCTTATATCACTTTGTGCATAATTACATTTTAAGCAGCAGTGTAAAATAGTTATAACAGTCATCTCCTCATGCAGGCTGCAAATATATATTTGGATAATTTATGTCTCTCTGTAGAAGCTTTCAAAAAATAATTGCAATATTGTAGTCCCTTTTTAATGAAGCTCTAGGCCACTTTGGATAAACAAAACAAATTTCACTTTTCAGCTTTGCAACTGATAAGGGACATGCAAGTGGGTCACTAATTGTCAAGAGATAACATCTAATAAGAGAAGTTGGAGGATGTTTGTTACTAATACAATTATTCAAGGGCACTTTTTTACTGCTTTTAAGTTCTGCTGTAAAGTACGTGCTACTTTTCATTAGTTTCCTTTTTGTCTTGTCATTTAAACCTACATCAATTACATTCCTAATGTTGCTGGGGACATAACATTCTTTGTTTTTCATGGGTAGAGCTGCCAGTTAGATATTTTCTATTATCCTAATTTGCTTACTGACATGATTCTTTTGACAAGTATGCTTGCGGATCTAATTAGTTTGTAGGTATACTTGTCTATCATTACAGAAGGGAACAGTTTTAGCCCACATGCCTACAGCTAAACCATATCCCCCCTGAACACCATAATGCTTCAGCTCAAAAAGTATAAGTTTGGAATTGAAATGGTACAATGAAAATACAGTGTGACTTTTTAGTAAATCTTTCAATACTGTAATCAGAAAAATAAAGAGAATGGAAAATAATGAATAGGCAAAAGTAAAACAATATATATTTTAACAGTTAAAAAAGCCAAACATTGAAAAAGATCACATATTAAAAGAATAAAGGTCAAAATAATGATAAAAATAAATCATCCTCATTTTTTCAAAATAAAAGATTTCATCTGAAAACCATATCTCAGTTTGACTGCACCTATTGTTAACTTTTTGGGGGTGCTTTTAATAATGTTTTATTTCACTCTGATTCCCTGTCATGTCCATATGCAACATCTAATATGAGATAATTCTCATAATTGGATTTACATAATGCAGCAGGATAAAGGAGAATCACTAAAAACTCTGACAAGAAAACTTCATCACTGGAGCTTCAGAGTGTCAGTGGTTGACTCAAGCCACAGCATTCACCCATAACCTAGACAGAAACTAAGGTGGATGTGCAAAATATTGAATAGTTTGTAAATGAGATGTATTTGTAATTCATGTTCAAGGAAGACTGCAAATATCATGTTTTGCTTTGCAAATGACTATAAACGATAGACCTTGGTTTAAATCCTTACTTTAAACTGGGGAAGTAGACAAAAAATGTGCATGTGCAGATAAAGAAAATCTAGTAAGGATAAGGATTTATTTAGGGTGAGGCTCTAAGGAATTGCAGGTGGATCCAAACAGTTATGGCTCTGCGGTCTGTGCAGAGCAATCATTGTGGCCGCAGCTCTCAGCCTGTGTATAGATGCAATCAAAATCCCTTACCTGAGACAGATAATAGCCCCTGAATTCAAGCTACATGTATGATTACATTATTTAGACAGCTGTGGCCCCTGTTAGCTTCCTTTGCTTAGTAGAGGCTGAACATCCACAGCTGTCTAGAACCACTTGTGATTCCTGCTGCAAGAATCCATTGGTTCTTGCCACATAAATTTGTAGCTAGACCTTAAAGGCTCATGTGAATGAGGTCTAACGTTAGGTGCATTTAAACTTAGGAATATAGAAATATAGAAATATGGGGCAGTCCCCAAATCTAACTACTATTAAGTCGCATAGGGAGGTGGGAAGGATTGGAAAGCAGTGAGAAGTAGGAAATTGTCAGAACTTTTTATATAAAATTTGTATGAACTTAAAGCGATCAGGTCACAAAGCTAATTTCAAACTCAAAAAAAACTAAAACTTTACAACTAGAAAACGAAATAAAGGATGGACACTGGCTTGCAACACACCTTAGATAATTGCCAAGTACTCCTAGGACTATTTTATCTTAGGTATCGGACTCTGGGAGGTAAATAGCTTATTTACAAGGCTCATAAACCTTGGCTAATGCCTTTGTCTAAATTGTAAATGATCACACTGGTTGAGGTCTGCTTAAATATATGACATAACTATTTTAACAGATGTCCTAAGAGATGGTAGAAATCTGGTAAAAATTAAAAACAAACCAGATTGGTAATGTACAATCAGCAAGGTACAGAAGCAGGAGGCAGAAGTGATGCCAGGAGCAGGCCGGGTCCTACAGTTGCAAGCAGAATGGTACCAAATCAGAAGATGGAAGGATGGTTAGAAGACTAGCCAAGGTCACAAGGCAGGCAGCAAGCAGGCAGAGTCAGGAATCAAGCTAGTTCAAAGAGGAATCAGGAATCAAGTGGAAACCAGGAACATAATCACAAATGCAGATTACAGCTGAAAATCTCTCAACAAGGTACAGATGCAGGAGCCATCCTTAAAAAGCCTGCCTGGAGCCAAGAACAGGCATGTTTAATTTGTATCTTACTAACATGTAAGCTCTTTTTGATAAGGTTAATTAATTATCATGAATTAACCAATTTACCACCACCAGAGATTTGATAAGTAAAATAAGGGTAGTAAACTTTATTATTAAATTATCACATATAATAATTACTTAGGACTAGAATATTGAAAGGATAGAGCAGAGTTAAAAACAATAATTTATAAGGCATCTGGGTAATGTAATTTACCAGCAGTTTAAAGTGTATTTTCTTTCTTGGGCACCCCCCAAGTGTGTTATTTAAAGGAATAGTAACTTATTAACGTTAACCATTAAGAATTATTTTTGTAAAAATCTGCTCCCCGCTAAATTGTAATGTTTATATTTTTTTTTGCATTGGTACATATTTATGTAATCCACATACAAGTGTCCAAGCTCCTTCGTAATTTAGTCTATTCCTTTAAATTGATTTCAAACAACTTCCATCACACTGTGCTCCACCTATATTCTTGTGCTCTACCCTTAAGTGCAATACCCCTCAACTTTTTACATAGACCTTCTCTTAGACAAGACTAGGTCACATAAGCTTGTGTGTTAAAAAACACTCAAATATTCTTCCTTCCCCTCTAGAGTATAATACAGTTTGATCCTATCCCATGTAGAAACAAAGCAAAAAAGAAACAAACAGCAACCATAGCGCGTTCTGTCTGTTTAAAAAATTTAAAAACTCCTAAAAAATGTACATTTTAAAAACTGCTTTCATCTGCATATAACATCCACATTACTGTTTTCATTCAGCAGCTACATCCAGACCCCCAATCCTCCTCTGCCATCTGTTCTTGCTAGGATCCACCCAGCGTGGTGACTAGGAGATAAACAGTGGACACTTTTATGCATTTTATATGTTGAATGAAATGTGATACTCTCTATTATGTGGTTATTGCACTGTATATATGTTAAAGCCAAGATGCACTTTATATGATAATGCACTGAATATTGATATTTCTCTATATGGTAATAAGCACTGCACTTGTTTTTTATTATATTGATTGTGCAGAAGTATAAATTACTTGGTTGGTGCTGGCTGCCTAGAAATGTTGTTTGTAGGAGCTGGTTTATTTAGTGCAGAAAGTTTTTGATATATAAATATTGGTATGTATATCCCATGGCAGGGCCCAATTCCACACCTAAAAGTGCCATCCAAATGAACCTCTATTCTGCTGTTTTCAAAGATTTAGACATAAATTCATCTATTCCTTCAGTAATCACCAATTTTAACAACAATTTTAGGCAGCCCAGTGTCTAAAAAGTTTCAATATATCATTGAAATAATACTTTCTAGTCTGTATGGTACATATATCTTTTTTGATGGACATTCTATATATTGTTAGTACCCCCTAGCAGGCAATCTTTATGTGTGAAGCAAATAAAATGCACAGAACTTGAACCAATATTGTAAATAGATTGCTATCAACTGCATAGCAACTAGCAAAATATGTTTTGGACGGGTCAGTCAGCAGATATCTCTTCTATATAGTGTACAGAAAAGTATGGAGGCACAAATAACAAAGTTACTCATCTTATAGATCCATATCCATCAGGGGGCTTGACGAAGAATTAACAATCTGTTCCTATATCAATATAAAGCATCTCAGAAACAAGTCATAAAGACACAACCAGCAGTAAATTGTAAAAACAACTGCATGGAGAGAACAAGTGGTGCACTATGAAGGGTCTACTACCTGCGCATCCATGGCACAATTCACCTTAATGGCACCATCAGAGGGGTGTAGGGCAGTGTGCATCAGTATTGGGTAAAAGCAACAAAAAAGGACACGTTGCACCTATCAAATGGCCCCCTCTGTGTGCTCCACGGTCTGCAATGCAAGCATAAATACCTGGAGCACAATGGCCCAAGTTATGATCTGGGCATGAACCAGCATCGGTGTGAAAAAGGATTGGGAGCAACAACAAATAAAATACCCCAGCAATTCTACATACATGATATAACTAAGCATTAGAAGAATGTAATTATTTGTGTCAAATAGTTTAAACCCATAATACATAATACCTTCATATGAAACACATAACACTTTCAGATTGAGCAAATGGTGATAAAGAGAGATAACTCATAACAACATGTTTAGATTTATATGTATCCCTTCTATAGTATTATATTATAATATATAGTATAAAAAAGGGGAAGGCAGGGAGGGGAAAAGGAAAAGAGAGAGGATGTCATTTTGCAATCAGGTAATGGATCTCAGAAGCACTCAGATACATATTGGCACATATTACAACCATTGCATCTATAGGTACCTTCCATAAGCAGCATTTTCCTTATGTTCCAAAATTGCTATGTACTAACTGATCTTTCAAAGGTGATGCTCATCTGAACGTGAATTATGGAAGTGGAAAAACATATTTGTCAATTTGTATATCTTCACACAGCCAAACAGGACAACAAGGCACCACACCTAACTCTTATGTCTGCTAATTACAGGAGAATACATAATACAATATCCGATCAAAGTCAACTAATCAACTAATACATTTGTTAATTCCCAAAATCATATTGTGGCTAGCTACACCTACTGAACCTCTATGGCGGGAGCAAACACTCACATGGAAGACACAAACATAAACATTCTATAAGAGTAACATATAAATATACAATTTTTGAACATATGAATATACCATATTTTTATGTATTACCAAAGTCAATATAATGAAATCAAGCCAATTATTACAAAATTTTAATTATTCAGGGTTTATATAGTGCCAATAGTTTGCACTGCGCTTTACAAAATAAAGGGAGACAGTGCAGTTACAATATTCAAAACAAAAGGTTTAGGAGGGCCCTTCTCATGAAAACTTACAGTCTACAAGGGAAAGTGAAGTGATACAAAAGGTAGTAATCGTGTGGGGATGAGTTGCTTGGTAAAGCAAAATATCGATTGTTAGGTAGAGGCAGAATAGGCTTCCCTGGAAAAAAGTACATTTTCAGGGATCACCTAAAGGGAAACATAGTAGTAAACAACTATACAGAGGAAGGTAGAAACTCTGAAGAAGTCCTGGAGGTCTGCATGGTATCCAACAAAGAATGTAATACTCAGACGATGTAAATGAACAACATTTTTCTTAAATATTTAAACAGAATCAAGATAGTAAAGTGGATACTACTGGAGATAAGGTTTAAAGCTGGTACATGCATTCAGCCCAGGTAGATATGTTTCCCATAACAACTGAAACCACCTCACCTCTGTAATATGTGTTTATCCCGATTTCCCCCGGGATGCATTGTATCTAAGGCCACAAACCTATTAGATGAGGGATTGTAGCCATGATAAAAGGCTCTGTGGTGGCTTATGGGTGAATTCAAATTGCCAGTCTGTATATCATATGTGTGGCTCCCTTTTTGTTTTCCCAAAATAATAGGTTCCACATTCACAGCTAAGTAAATACCTTTCTCACGTAGTTTTGCAGTTTATTAATGTCCCTTTAAGATTGTAAGGGTAATTTTTTTGATTCATTTATCTTCACTCTTTATGAGTCTGTCTTGATTAGAGGTTGCTCTGACAGATGCTATTTCTGGAAGCCTGCTACAAGCTGACTAACCCTACCAGGTCAATAATAAATGCAAACATTTCTCAATAATCAAATATTTCTGTAATACCTAATTTGTGTATGTTGTCTGAAATGACAGGAAATACATTTCACCGTTTCTAAATTTTCTTTGGTTTGCTTATTAAATTGTAGGGACTCACATGGTCTATTTAGAGCCCTTTGAAACCCTTTTTTTCAAACATGTCTTACAATAGCCTCTAGTTAGTCATCGTCTTTTTGGAGCTTCTTCTAATAAAAAAGCTAAAATCTTCGGAATAATTTCATCTTATTCTTAAGAACTTACTATAGGTAATAGTTTTGTCCAATGGTGTCAGATGTGAACTATTAGAATGTAGAATTGTGGTTCCAGCTTTTTCTTAGCAATATAAATCACTAGCTAGTGTGCCATCTTGTTTTACTACAACTTCTACATCCAGCAATAAAATCTTATGCTGATCACTGGTCACTGGTAAAACTTAATGGAATTCAAACATCATAAAACGTGGCACAGGTACACTAACAGGGTTTCATCAGAACAAAGTGGCTGTAAATAAGTGGGATTGAAGTCTTGGAATTGTGCTTCTATTTGACATAACTTGACTGCTTTTTTTGGAACAAGTGTTTCTTTTTTTAGATTTTGTAAGTATTTAAAAACACATTTTTTATTTTGTGTCAAATAAATGTCAGTTAAAGTACTGCAGCGCTGAATACTGAAAAATGGCCTGGATGGGAAGGGGGTTTAACACCGCGGATGTCAACTGGTTAAACTGCTTTTTTTTCTGCTTTGCAGTTCTCTGATTAATGGGAGTGATTCATTGTTCACAGGTGTCAGGTTTAAAAAAAAGCAGCTGCACGACTCACACTGAGCTTCATTACAGAGGCTTGTGAAACCAAGTGGATTTGAAACATAGGAACCCGTAAGCAACATCTTAAACTTCCTGTAAGTAACATACTTTTTGTAACTGGGACAATGTGTGCTAACAAGGTTAAAGGATTATCTCAGGGGTTGCTCAATTTCTTTATAAATGTAAACATTTATAAAGAAATAGGGCAAAAGCTCCAGAATGAATACTGCCCTTCTGGAAGCTCACATTTAAGATCTGGAAAATCAAATTTCAACACTGAGGGGACTTGACAACACTGAGGAGTCTTACTAGCAGGTAGTTAATGGGGTTAATGTGGAGGATGGATGGGGACATGAGGATGACCAGGTAGGAATCTGGGTTACTGTAGGTAGAGGGAGTGGCAGGGGCTCACAGAAAAGAAAAGGCCATTCCTGTGTTTGAACACCCAAATAAATACCCTAAGTTGAATGAGGATGTGTGATTGCCTAACCCAGAGATGGTAGTCCTAGATGTCAATGTTACACTTAAAAGCCTGGTTGGCAGCACATCTATAGGGTGGATTCTCATAGCTCCCACCTGACACCATTGATCAAATCCATTCCCCATAGCCAGTACTTGGAGTACTAGAATAAGATAAAATTATTCAGATGATTCTAGCTTCTATATTAAGCAGAGGTTCTAAAAAAGACTACTAGCTAGAGGCTAGTGCAAGACATGTTTGAAAACAAAAGCTTTTCAAAAGACTCTAAATAGACCTATATTGAGGAAATATATTTCTGAGGGTTTACTCCTGCCATAGAAGTTGGGTAGTGCACCTAGCCACATTATGGTTTTGAGGGATTAACAAATTTATTGGTTAAGTAGTTGACTTTGATCTAATGTGAATCATTGGCCATTCTTGGCCCATTGAATGAGAGAGTGTGCAAAGAAAATCATCAAAATCTGCAATTCCCCTTGAAAATAAGGGGGCATCCAGATATCTAGCACTGTTCCAACAAGAGAATAAGTAAGTGGTACATAGTACTTCTTGCTACTCATTCTCTGAAAAAATATAAATAGAAAATAACAGCACCCATGCCATTAATTCCAATAAAAAAACATATCCCACAATTTAAATCCAACATCAATTAAATCAATCTTCCAGTGATCTAGATCAATTGTCAGTCATGATGAATGGTGACCTGCTGACACAAATACAATGATCTGTGCGAATGATTATCTCCTTCTCCTGTTTATGACCATATATCATAAATGATGTCACCTGGGATCTCCCAGCTTATTCAACACATGAAAAAAGCTTGTGTGGGAAATCATTTATCTGGTGGCAGCAGTAATACAAATGGAGAATGCATGAATCTATTGTGTTACTTATATGACAATATATCTGTCTTTTTTCTCATATTGTTAACATTCTGGTGAAGATAAGCACCCTGATATAGTCTGAGGAAGCAGACTGGGCTCTGTGAAATGCATAAAAACTGAATGCAAAAAAGCCTGAAAGCCTGGGAAGCCGCAGCCATGCTCCATTGCAACTTGCCAGACACCAAGGACTGTGGCTGTTATGTGAGGAATGTAGGTGGTAAGTGCTGCTTTGTTTTGTATCACTAAGCCAGTCACAGAGAGATCTTTATGATCGCTCCAACGGCACAGTGACTAAAAACATGGTGCCCACTGTTGTGGTTTCGGCAGGGCCACTGCAAGGATTTTTGCCTGCAAAGTTAAAGGTGCTTTTTCCTCCACCCCGGCACCCTCAGGTGGCTGCCTCCCCATACATTCCTGTCACAGATCACAGAACATCCCTGCATGCCGGGTACCCCTCTTTAGGCTGCCCTCCTCCCAGAGCTTGGCCAGGTCACTCAAAGCCATTGTGCTGAGTGGGGGCTCACTGTTAGCTCCCCAGTGCACTATCCTCATCATCTTCCCAGGCAGCCAATTGGGCAGTCCACTGTCCCCTGTTCACAACCTGATTGGGGGAGGGACGGGAAGCTTCAGCCAATAGACGTGGAGAGGCTGAAAGACCAGCCAATCATCGCTCCAATAGAGGAGGGCAGGAGCTCAGTGGGTGGCTGCTAGAGGACAGGGTAGACCGCACCCACCCAGGCCATGCCAACCTGTCAGTTTGGAGACACTAGTACCAGCTATGGGTTTTGGTGTTGTGCCCATGGTGATCAGGGTGTATCCAGGCACATCTGGCACACTCCGAGTGCATGCCTATGCATGACACCTAAAAACTCCCAAATATTGACTTGTAATCTATTTGTATACAATGTGAGGGATGCTGGTGTCAGGAAACATGACATAGGGAGCACATATATTGTATAGTATAACTTTAAAAATGATTACAAAATTGCAGTTTAGCTTTTTAAATGCTCTTTCTGCAAACTCCAGTACTTAAACATCCTGCTTAGTTTTCACTGTCTGGGGGGCTGGGGGAGTTTTGTTTTAAATAATTAATCCTGTCTGTACTGGCAGGTTTCATTATTACTTGTAAACTACATGAGCAGGACCTAAGAAAGGGTTATACATCTGAAGGCTTTGTATGTTAATGCACTTTTAAAAAATACTCAGTCTGTGCCCTATTTAATAACTGGTATCTAGTCTAAACACTAGAAGCTGCCTGTAGTGTTATATATAAAATCCTGCTCAAAACAAAAAGATAGAAAGGTAAGACATCATTTTTTTTTAAAAACGTATGCTGTGTGAATGGGAACAAATTACAAATATACAGTGGGGGGGGGGGTTAAATTTGGCTGCAAAAATGGAAATCCACTTTAAGCCTGATGTTTTTCTATATGCACACTGGCATATGAGCATAGTGCTTGTTTTCATAAAAAAACATGTTGGAAAAAAGACAATTATTCTGTTCTTAGCTTATCACAGCAATTATAAGAACCAGCAGGGCATTTAGTAATGACTTTTTAGTTATGGGAATGCTAATATTATTTCCAACTGAGCTCTATAATGTGTGATGCAACTGTAGAGTTAAATTAGTTAACAACATAAGTACTCTTTTATATGTTTAATTATTCATTAACCTAATCATTCCTAATAATTCCATTTTACAGGTAATAACTAATGTGAAATGTTACATGGTAAAACAAATCCCACTGGTAACACCACAATCTTTATATTAAATAATAAAACAATGCACTGTACTATACATGTTAAAAAGGCAGCTTGACTTTTTTCATGTAATATATCAAAATGAGTTGAAGAAATTAAAAAATGCATTAAGCCATCTATTTATGAGCATAATAATATTAAAACTGACTTAATCATTTAAAATTAATAATTCAGTAGACACATTGACAAATGCATCATAAAAAATAATAAACTAGAATAACCGGAGCTACTTCACATCCCAAATTGTGAAATGATAACTAGCATTTCTTGAGAAATAAAGTGTTTTTCCATTTTACAGATGAACTCCAGATAGACAAAAAAACAAGTTTGATGTGCCCATCTCCCCTCTTTTCCCATATAGCAAGGGTTACATGTTTGTTTAGTCTAAAGGCAATTTGAAGCAGAGAAATGCCTGCCAGTGGCGGAGCTAAGGAACAAAGGGCCCTGGTGCAAGATTTTTTTGGGGCCCCCCCCCCATAAACCCACAAACACAGCACTCTCCTTTCGCAGCGCTCGGCCGGCTGTCACTTTCTATCCTCCCCGCTGGGACGCAGAGCAGCGCCCAGCGGGGAGAAAAGAAAGCAGGGATGTGCCGCTGTTTCGGTAGAAAGATTGCACTTTCGGCATTATGCCAAAAGTGCCATTTCCGGCCAATATGTTTTGGCGGCCGATATATCGGTGGATCCCTAATATTTACAGCAATGCAGAATGACACATGATATAGAGGACTACACATCCCAGCAATACTTTATATAACAATAGCATTTCTGTATAAAGTACTGCTGAGATTTGTAGTCCTCAGCAGGCGATTGCTTGTAAGTCACACAGCAATCGCCTGCTGATAAAAGCGGTACCAAGAGCGCGGCTGCCGAACCAGCCGTGTTCTTGTTTTAACCACTTAAAGGTTAAAGTGACATTAAAGTCAATTTTTTTTATCCCTCCTCCCAATGTTAATGTCAGCACTCACCTTAACTGGTGTCTCTTAAAGGAGACCTATGGGGTTAACACTTTTCCCCATAGTTCTCCTTAGGGTATACTGAGCCAAGGGTGACGGGAGGACGCTAGTTTGTGTCCTCCCGTCACCCTTGGCTCAGTATACCGCGAGCTGCAGCTCATGGTATACTGAGACGCCGCAGCTGAAGTGGAACCCGGCCATTGTGCAGGTGCATGCTTCCATATACTTACCTTGCGTCTCTCCTCGTCTCCCGCCCGAAAATCCGAACTGCGCATGCACCCGCCCCAAGATGCTTTGCGGTCGCCCGAGCAGTTTCGGATCTTCGGACAGGAGCGCGCTGCGAAGACGGGGTAAGCTTAAACCGCTGTTAAAACGTTTTGGTTTAAAAAAAA
>NW_017308790.1:62874-67473 GCF_000935625.1 Nanorana parkeri | reverse complement strand
GCCACTGGCCGGGAGTGTCGGATGAACGGATGATCCGACACTCCCGGCGGAGAGACCAGGGGCCCGCCGGGCGCTGGATACTGATCCGGCGGCCTGCATCTTGCTTGGGCCCTCCCAGAGCCTGAGGCCCCGGGCGCCCGCACCGCCTGCACCGGCGATAGTTCCGCCACTGATGCCTACCCATTTCTACATTACTCCAGCAGTCGGTGTTCTCATCTACTCCTTTTATGTAGGTGGGCTCTTGATGTCCTCATGTACAAAGCATAGCTTTGTGGGATACATCAGGGAGGCAGCCTGCAGAAACAAGAAATAAGGTAATTTTTGCGTATTCCTTATCCCCTAGTCTAGCTGAGCATTTAACCCTTACTATCTTGGAGACCAAAACCTGATTTTTGCTTCTGACTGGGTTTCAGGGTTAAGGGCAAACTATATTGAGAAAATATGTAGACTGGCATTTGTAAGCTCTTCTTTAGAAAATACTTGTTGTCAGGCTGTAACAATAGTCCAAACGCTTAAATAATCTCTAAATCACAGATTCTGAATAGGTATGTAAATTAGTAGTTCTGACTTCTTTAACTGAATTTTTGTTTTAGATGATAGTGATAGGCCGAACAGGCCTGAGTTCGGTTCGAATTCGAACTTTAGAACACCCAAAAAGTTAGAATTCAAACTCAAACTCAATGCAAGTCAATGGGGGGTAGAACTTTCAAAAACAATTGTCCCCTTTAAGAGGGCTTATATGCAAGTTATTGGCCATAAAAAGGCATGGGGGTATGGGTACTGCCCTGGGGGACAGTATATCATGCCTGGGGGTCCCCTTAACCTGCCTGTAAAGTGACAAATCTGTACAATGTATAGAACCTGCTGCATTTCTAAAGAAAAAAATTGCATTTGTTTTTTTTTATTCTTAAAGCATGCAGTTCCCCCTCTCAAACAATACCAGAGGAATGGTAGAAATGTTAGGAGGGACCAAATGTTTTTTTTTAAAACGCGGGACACCATGTAAAAAAAACCTCAAAAAGTGTGTGGGGTTCCCACTCAAAGTCATACCAGACCCTTAATGTCTGGTAGGAATTTTAGGAGGGCCCCATGTGAAAAAAACAAAAAAGTGTGTGGGGTTCCCCTTAAAGTCATACCAGGCCCTTAAAGGTCAGTCCCTGGAAAAGCACCTTGTCCTGCTAGTGATGGGGACAAATGCCTCCTCCCCACAAGCCCTGGGGCAATGATTGTGGGGGTGAGGGCATGGGGCTTATTCACATTAGGATACCCCTTTAATAAATGGGCACCCAGATGCCTCCCCCCTACCCATTCACTAAAGGGTTAAATAAAATTGTAACTAAAAAGCCCAGACTTTTGATAAAATCCTTTTTTTGGAAAAAAAAACAAAAGACATGTTTTTGACAAGTCTTTTATTATAAAAAAACAAAAATGGATCCACCAATGTAATCCATGGTCAATCACAACATCCAGCGTTACCCACGACGATGAAGACTCAACGAAATAAAAAATAAAACAAAAAATTAATTTAAATAATAAATGTAAAAAAAAAACAACGACCACTGTCCCGTCCACTCCCTTCGGACTCCCGCTGCATAATTGCATTTTGACAAAAAATAAACAATTGGGTGGAGCTAGCAGTGACCGCTAGCCCTGCCCAATTGTGTAGTTGACGTCAACTGACAGGTGAGCCATGATTGGGCAAAGTCATCATGACTTTGCCCAATCATGGCTCTTACAGAGTACTAAGCCCATAAAAAAAAAAAAAATCAGTCGTACTGAGGAGAAGTGAATAGCCGAACATCGTTCGGCTCACTTCACTTCGGCTGGGTTATTCACTGGGCTGCCTTCAGCAGCTTTGTGAATAACCCTTTTAGGTTTTTTTTTCAAGTGATGCAAAAGTGTGCTGTGAACAAAAGGCAGCTCCAAGAAGTAACAAATTATTGCTCCCCTTTGAGTAACTCAAGCTTGAAAAAAGCCTTTATCAACATAGAATAACAATTAAAAACAGAGAAGAAATGACAACACCCCAATATCACAAATTAAACAAAAACACACTTTTTTAAATGGATGGGACAGCTGCTAAAAGTGACCGTTGATCTCAAAACAGCCACTAAATAAAAGTCAGCAAAAGAGTTGATTGCCCAAAGAGCTACCAATCAGGATTAAAATACATTTTCCTAACTGACCCTAATTTTTCTTTATACATTTTGTCAGCTTTTCCTACAACTGTTTCCAATTTTGTGACATTATGGGGGTGATTTACTAACCTAAACACACACATGCACTAGGTGCGTGTGATTTTTACACAGCAAAACGTTGTTATCAACCAAAAAGTCTCTAAAAGCATATTTCCACTAATGCAATATATGGAAAAATCATGCACATGATGCATATATAATGCTGCTTCACAGTTTAGACAAAAATGGTTAGCTCATGCATTTTATTTCCTGCATTCATCAACGCAAGCAACACAACAGAGCTAATTTACACAAGATCACGTTGCAAATTCATGCAGGGCTTTGCACAACACACCTGCTGGGTGTGTACACACAACAAAGGTGTTTAGATTCCACCCATAGATCATGCTGGGAGGGAACACACTACAGAGGTGAATACATGTTCGTGGTGTGTGTATAAGGTTAGTAAATCAACCCCTATGGCTGCTCTGTGCCCTCCTTTTTATAGTGACCGAAAAGCTCCCTTTAGTGCCATTTAGTGCATTATGGTCAAAAAAACACCTGGGTGAATCTTTAAATATTACATTTGCCAGGACCATAAAGCTCAAACTCACAGAATTTGCCTTGATTCCATGATGTTATCATATCTGTACCTCATCCCTAATTGCTACATGTATCAGTACACATATGAACACTTCTAATATAATGACAGATCTGCTCCTGCTCCTAAAAATGTCACTTTGTTCTAATGCCACTTTGCTGCAACTAATTTCTTTCATAAATATAATTTAAGGCTTCCAAAATTTAAAACATTTTTGGATTTGTCCGAATCCTGAAACAGATTCACTTTCGGGCCCGAATCCCAAAAAGAAATGATGGAAATTCTGAAATTTGCTCATGGCGTACATGTCTATCTGGTTCCATTAAGCAAGGAGGAAATCAGCAAATTAATATTCACTGGTCTCCCTCCCAGGACTGCAGGAGGGGCATTATTACCACTATCTGGTTGGTATGTTTCCACACAAACACCCCACAACATATAGGTATGTGAATTGGGGGCATTTCTACAGTTTGTCTCTGTTCTATTTAAGAAGTTGCATCATCAATTTATAAATGCATGATGGCATTTATTTGGTGTGTTTTGCTATATGATTGCTTGCCATGGGCGCATTCACAGTCACAAAACAGGCTCTATGTAACAAATAATCAGGAGAATATGTGATTCACATTTTTGTCAGAATGTTCACATAGACATCTGTCTGATCTGCAAGAAATCACCCAATCAAGAATGTAAGCAATTGTAATTTGTAAATACGTTAATTCTCCACTGGAAAAATCTGCATGAATATAACCAGTAAAACAAAAAATGGGTTTGCCTAATTTGCATTATTTTTCATATATTACTAATAACAGGTATTTATCTTATGTGTGCTTACTTCTTCTTTGGTTAATTATTGTCTCTCAGCCTAATAATTGATAAGTAAGACAATCAAAGTAAGCATTAAGTCACAAAAGACTGCATTTATTTGTATAAGTTCAGTGTGTAAACTGTAAGACCAAAGCAAAAATGCAGCTTTGGACAAAGTAAACTTACTTACCCTGCCTAGCTTCCCTTATCTAAACTACCCAACCCCCAACTGCTTAATTATCTAAGTATCACAGCTATGGTCCTCAGTATGGGGAAGAAAGCCCCACAGAAGTATAGATGTCTAATATTACAGGGGTACCATTTAAAATGAATGTCACTGCAACACAGTAACTTCTTTTGTATGTGCTTAGCCATGCATTACCAAGGTAAGCTAGTGTAAATGATGCTCAATCTTCTCAAGTTCCTTGCCCTAAAATTGGAGGCTAAAAAGAAGAGACCCAGGAACAAAAAAAATGCTTTTCCAAACTCACAATGATTGACATAATATGCACTATATAAAAATCCCTTGCCAATTTTAAATCAATGTATATCTTTTTTAATTTTCGGATAGAGTAGGGGAGGTTTAAAACCTCTGACTGGTTTTTTTTTTTGCCATCTGTGGTTCACTAGGGAGATTTCCTACTTCATATCATGTAGACTCCAGTAGACTGTAGTAATTTCAAAGAATGCTAATCACATTTCCTAATAAAATGGTGGCCACAAGTAAGAGCATATACAAATACAATTATTAAAGTACAAAAAGCTGAGTAAGTCAAAATGTTGATGTTATGTAAAAAAACATGGTACTGAAATTATATGTTTTCCTTTAATGTGTCCATACATGTTGAATTCGTGTGCAAAGTTGACTTTATTTGGACTTCTTTGAAAATGATTTGTACATGTATGAGCTGCCATAAAATTTGCTAAGTAATATACAGTATATATTCAGATAGCTGTCTGACTGGATGGAAGATGTAGTCATTGTCACTATTGTTTGTACACAATGGGGGGAAT
>NW_017308790.1:23065-62835 GCF_000935625.1 Nanorana parkeri | reverse complement strand
CCAAAGTTTTTGCAAAATGTATAGCTTTAAAGGGCAATTTCCTCAAAATGTTATCGAATGCAAAATCAGAAATGTCATAGTGAATTCAAGTTCAGAAAAATTTTGGACTCTTCCCTAGTTGAAGCTTGTTCGCAGGATGATGTTATCAAATGGCTGCAGGGAGGAAAAAGCATTTTCTCAGTTTTCCTACCCCCAGATATCACTCATTGGAACACTAAATAACATAGTGACTTTCTGGAAGCTCACAAGGTCATAGGTAGCAGTGTTTTTGTGTAAGACAATATGCATAAATACAGCTAAGAACACAAAGGCCCATTCACACTTGGCGCTAAAATGCACATTTCCACAATGGCAATGCACCTTCTTGCAGTGTTATGGTGTGCAGTGTGTTACAGTGCTATTCATTGGCATTGACAATAACGCTTTGCACAGTAGAGCACAATGCACAATGCAATGCAACACACCACAAAACACATACCACATATTGTGGTGCTCTGCGTAGCTAAAAAGTGTTTATCACATTTTTTCCCTTGTGATGTGTTGGCAATCTGTTAACAATGTAATGTTAATGTTATGTTAATGTAATGTTAATATAACATAATGAATAACCTCCCCTAATGCCACACACATAAATAACACATGGCAATTAATCAAATCCAGCCAAAGACTACTGTGCAGGCATCTTACACCAGGAAGTAGAAGCTGACCCTAGATGATGCCTGAACAAAGATGGTGGCAGAATTCTAAGAAGACAAAGTCATTATCAGGAAGAGTGCTACTATCTCTGAGGGGTATTATATACAGGCAGTCCCTGAGTTACGAACATCCAACATAGGTACGACTCATACTTATGAAAAGAGGTCCCAGGCTGTACCACTAGTGGTAATTCTACCGTGCTCATGCCGATGTTTGCAGTACTGTATCTTTTGTACATTACAGGAAGCTGTTAGATGTGCAGACGAGGAGTGCCTGCCTCTTCTTCCGGTCTGGTACTGTACATTACAGGAAGTTGTACAAACATCTGTCCAAGTTGCATTTAAAGTAGAACTCCATGCAAATTTAATTTTTTTAGTTTTGGTTAGTACGGTGTGGGGTTAGAGCCACTGAGAAGACAGCAAAAGAAACGTTACAGGGGGTTAACCCTTCCCTATGCTATCTTAAACTAAAAAGAAATTTGGCTGGAGTTACACTTAAAAAATATATAGTATTTGCAACTAATCCTCTCTCATATTGTGGGTACTTGAAATAGCACGCTTTGTATTCTGTGAACACAAGTAAGCAATTATTGTACTGTTTGGGCAATAAGCAATGCCACATGTTTGTTTCATATTTTTTTATTTTAATAATTTCCACTTTTTTCCTGAAGTAATTTTATTCAAGTAATAAAATGTACTTGTGAGACACTAAAATTATTTTCCCCCAGGCTTAGAGTTTTAATATAATCTAGTTTGGGAGTTTATTAATCTTATAATCCATTTTAATATATCTTTCATTTTTATTATAGCAAAAATAGATAATCTATGTGCATTTTGCATTTCATATATAGCTATTTCCAATATGATAAAACTTAGCAGTATTTTATTTATTAAAACAGAGGTAAAGCCAAAGTAAATTAAGGTTTTTGCTGCTTTGTCTCATTAATCAATAAAATGAAAGAGAAAAGAGGACAATGAAAAAGAAAAGAAAATCTAGCTAAGACTTTATGCACAGTTTAACAATCCAGTAATTTGCACCTTTTAATGTGTCTAATAAATTCCCGCACTGGTAAGGTATACATTTTGAACTCAACTATTATAAACATGTGTGCCCTCTCGGTTCCAAAAAGATTTAAAGTGTATTTTAAGGCAAAATTATTTTTGTGGCAGTGCATGCACATTTCCTTTTTTCCCCTTTTTTAACATCCTGCAAGTTCAGAATATTACATGTTGATCTGACAGAAATGCACTAACCTTTTTCTATTGTGGGCTGACAATGCACAGCATTTGGCTGGTATCAGCCCTGTCTAGTTTTTGTCTTGCAAAACTACCTAATCTACCCTGCTGTTTTTATCTACAATGCATAGACACTAAATGACTTGTAGTCCCAAGATAATAACTCCAAAGGATAAATAGCTTCTTTGAGATAACACAAGAGATGTGCAGATGACACATGTCAGTTTTGAAATTTTGACAAGATCAACAGTTTTTTTGAAGTTAAACAGTAAAACAAATATGCTTTAAATGGTGTTTTACTAGACCAAAATGATGCAAATAAGATACGTTTATTGTTAGGGTTCACATACACTCTAAGAACACAAACATTTTAGAAGGTGATATCTGTTCAACATCAGCTACCACTGACAGAGCTCAAAAAGCACAGGTTTTCATGTTTTGCTGCATTGTTGCTGAAGGTGTTCAAGCATTCAAAGGGTTAAATCTGTGTGTTAAATGGAAGACTGTAATACCTTTACTAGACCAGAGAGCAATTTTAGGAGGGCAGCATCTGCTAAAATGAGCACAGACTCTCCTGCCGATGCCAAATGCTTTTCATATCAAGATTTTTTTATTTTTAGAAATGTTTGCATCACATAACTAATTACATGAAGCAAGAACACAGCATGTGCAAACTGCACAAGCACTGTGTATAGAGTGATATCTGCAATTTTTCTTTTGACAACTCTTTTTGGTGGCTTATCATTTTTAATAGTACAAACTACAGTACTTTTGCATTTGAAAATTTGAATATCAATGCTAAACCTGTGATAACCAAAAGAGATGGAATAGTGGCCACAAGCATGCATGATAGCTAAGCCAATATATTACATTAGCCATAACTGGATTTTTTTTCCAATGTGTGTTTGTCAGCCCTTGTGAAAGATTGAGCTCTGGTGCATGGACATTTGGTTGAGGCACTGATCTGTCCTGAAAAATGTAAAGGCTATCATTTCTGCATAATGTGCAGAAATGATAGTCTTTAGCTTCATCTCTGGCTGTCATTCTGATGTTTTAGAAGCAATGCTGTACAATTAGCAGCCTAGAACTAATGTAGAACCAACTAATATACCAATCTTTAAACATATTTTTG
The DNA here is from genome assembly GCF_000935625.1 of Nanorana parkeri. Lineage (NCBI taxonomy): Eukaryota > Metazoa > Chordata > Amphibia > Anura > Dicroglossidae > Nanorana > Nanorana parkeri. Next base: position 59,772 of record NW_017308790.1, on the reverse strand, counting down.
TTTGTGTAATTATGTGTGGGGCTCTATTTTCATTGTTAAATTATAACCAGTACAGGAATGGTTTATATTTTCAATATATTCTCAATACATTACATTTTCAACAAAATAAACAGGAAGTGGGGGGCATGTATTAATAAAAAAAACCTCTAGGAATAAATGGTGTAATATTACTCACAATATTCCAACCAGACTCTTACCCAGGTATGCAGTATTGATAGAAAGGAAATGGAGGTATGTATATATCATTTTTCTATTGTGGCAATGTCCTGGTGAAACCGTTCAACATGTTCGTCACTGTCTACAAAATAGTCCTGAAAAATTGTGAATGCAAAAAAAGTGAATCTTCAGTGACATGCTGCACTTAATGTTCTTGTATGCTCGTGTAGGTTAGTCAGCCAGCTGAATGTAGTTTGGTGCTCTGATACTTTTTGGGGTTAGCAAGTGGGTTATGCACCACATTTTACTGTCCTGGAACCAAATTCTTTCAGAATGGCCAGTCCTTTTTAATGTAATGTGACTTTTTTGCACAGCTATCCCATTCACAGGTGAAACAACATTACTTGGCATATCCAAGCTGCATTCCAAGCAGCAGGGCCACTACGTTTAGATCTCCACAGATATCCCAGTTGCACTTTGTGTACTGTGTGCTTTATCAACAATTTCATGTTTTTTGTTTTTTCCCCCTATATCTCTATAGGTTGAACTCTATGGACTTGGGTCTTTTTTCAACCTGGCTACTATGTAAAAATGTAACAGTTTCATGTTTTTGTATATTTCCCTCATGTGTGCGGCACAGCCAACAGGTATTGAAGGGTGTACATTGCCATTGTGTAAGAAATCAGTCTTGAGGCCTAATCCTGATGAATAAATAAAGAGTTGCCATTCCAGTGGGTCATGCTCAAAAAAACAAAAAAAGTAAATGTCAGTACAGAAAACAAGGTTGTCTACAAGGACATGAGAAGTGTTAGAGCCACACATATACAGACACACAGACACATAGACACATACTGTAGGTTAAACTGGATAGACCTTTGTCTTTATTCAACCTCACCTACTATGTTACTATGTTACCTGTGCAAAGAAACTTTTTAAATCATCTTGGTGGCTTTAAAACACATACCTGGTGATAGCAAATGCCATCATCTGTTTCATCAACACTCCATTTATCTGTGGCTTCGATACCGGCAGACTGTCATCATGTGGCATTGGTCTCATGGCTGAAAGCAGATTGGGGTGTTCAACTGATTTCTTATTTTTGGGAGAGGAACCAGAGACATTAGTCTGTCCCATAACAGTGTGTTACATGATCCTTCTGTTCTCACCATATCATTGGGACAGCAAATGGCATTGACTTACAAGTTCCACTGAGCCAAGCTCTCAGATTGATGGCACATCTTGCACAACAAATATGAGGAGTTTGTCGTGATCACCAGTCTTACAGCCAAAATAGAGTTCAAACACTTTCTTAACGAGTCCAGTCACGGTGCATCTTTGAGAAATAAAGTGACACTAAACTCAGGAGTTAAATCTTAAAAATGCATTCAGTTGAGGTGAACACCCCCCTACAGTGATGAGCTGAACACCCCCCTGTTTGGTTTAAATTAAAATGTTTGAACATGGAAAAAGTTTGAATTCGAATGTGAACTCAATGAAAGTCTATGGGGGTAGAACTTTGAAAATCAATTGACAACATTTGGAGGGTTTATTTGCAAGTTAATGGTCATAAAAAGGGTATGCTGATTCGGGTACTGCCCTGGGGGACATGTATCAATGCAAAAAACACTTTTAAAAAAATACAGATTTTGAAGGAGCAGTGATTTTAACAATGCTTAAAGTGAAACAATAAAAATGAAACAAAATCCTTTAAATATCGTGTCTGGGGGGCCCTCTTAAACTGCCCGTAAAGGGGCAAATCTGTACGATGTATAGAACCTGCTGCAGCAAAAATGACATTTTAAAGAAAAAAAGAATAAATAAGTGTGCAATAAGGGTAAAACAGGGGCTGGTAAAAGTCATACCAGACCCTTAAGGTCTGGTAGAAATTTAAGGAGGGACCCCATTTAAAAAACAAAACAAAAAAAGTGTGTGGGGTTCCCTCTTAATGTCATACCAGGCCCTTAAGGTCTGGTAATAAATTTAAGGAGGGACCCCACCCCCAAAGATGGGGCAATAAAATGTGGGGTGCCCCCTAAAATTCCATACCAGAACCTTGATCTGAGCACAGGCCTGGCAGAGCAGGAAAAGGGGGGATGAGCGAGCACCCCCTACCCTCCTTGCTATGCCAGGCTACATTCCCTTGACACTGGGAGAGTGCTTTTCCAGGGTGGACCCTGAAAAAGCACCTTGCAAGGGCCTCTTCCCCACAAGTCCTGGGGCAGGGGGCTTATTCAAATCAGGGTAACCTTTAATAAAGGGGCACCCAGATACAGCCCTCCTTGTGAATGAGTAAGGGGTACCCCTACCCATTCACTAAAGGGTTAGATAAAATTGTAAAAAATAAGCCAGACTTTTGAAAAAATCCTTTATTTGAAAAAAAAGACAAGTTTTTGACAAGTCTTTTTATTTAAAAAAAGGAAAAATTAATCCACTGACGTAATCCAATGTCAATCACGATGTCCAGCATCTCCCACGACGATGATGACTCGACTAAATAAAAAATAAAACAGTAAAATAGAAATGATAAAAAAAATTTAAAACCAGGACTGCCGTCTGTCTGCTCGCGAAGAACACCCACCGCAGAATGGCATTTTGACATGATGCATATAAACAATTGGTCTGAGCTAGCAATGACAACAAGCTTCACCCAACTGTTTACAGTTGTAACAGGTGAGCCATGATTGGGCAAAGTCATCATGACTTTGCCCATTCATAGATCTTACAGCGTACTGGGCCCTGATTGGGCAAAGTCTTGCACCTGACCTGTGATCAGGTGCAAGGCTTTAGCCAATCGGGGCTCACAAGGCACAATGCCTTGCAGGGAACTCCATGGGCGAACAGCCCGCTGAACGCCCTTTGCTGAACACACAAACTGCCGATTTTCGAGTAGAACTCACGTTCCACTCGAACATCGAGCCCATGCCTATTCAGATACCTTAAATATTAACTAAATTTTTGTTAATAGTTAAGGTACCTAAATGCATTTTTAAGATATGAAGTGTCACTTTATTATTATTATACGCGATTTATATTGTGTCAACAGTTTGTGCAGCGCTTTACAGGATAAATTACAATACAATTTAGGACAAGACGGTAAGGAGGGCCCTGCCCGTGAGAGCTTACAATCTTAAAGTTTAAATCGGATTCAGTGTCACTTTAAGTGTATACTTGCCACAAATGTAACAGAATATGTCACAACATGTTTTGACATTGGTGATACATTTCTGAGTTCACCAACCATACTACAACAACAACAGCAAGTCTGTAACTCAGTTAGGCCTAGGTATTACATTGTAAGATGCCTTTAGCCCTTAAACAGCATACACTAAGCCTAAGTATTCCCAGACATACCCAACGGGTGCAAGTTCCACAAACATTATGCAAACAGCCCTTTGTGCATGCCTGGACATGTTTTATCTACACAAAGCATCATATAATGTGATAGGTTAAATTATACTTTATTTTCCTGATTAGCAGCCCAAAATCTATAAGTTACACCCAGACATGCTCAAGAAGAAAAATCTTAATTGCCTAATGCTATTATTTGCTGAGGAATTGAACTAAGTATATCACCCTAAAACCTAATTTCACATTTATCAAACCCAAGCCTAATGACTTGTTGGGGGTTACCTTGCAAGCAGAATAGTTAAGCCTTTTCTCTCAAATGGCATTTTGTCCACTAATTATGCTGCACATGCCTATTGTTTAAATAGAATTTCAGATTTGCTAATGGCTTGTCCTTTACAAATGGCAGTTATCCACACCTATTACTGCTACTATTGCTGGTGAATAAATTATTGCAATTGGGGGTCGATTCACGAAGCTGCTGAAGGATCTGGCCGTAGCTTCGGACGATCCTTCGGCTAGCTTCGGCCCCAGGACCCATTCACAATAGCTCCCGAACATGGCCGAGCGGCTCAGTCGAGCCGAACGCATATGCATTGGCTCGGCTAAGCCGTGCTGAAAGCCGAAGGTGGCCGAGTGGCCGGCCATCGGCCGGCCAACAGCCTGCTTATGACAGCTGGGCGGAGCCAGCCATGATCTTAGGGCTGGCTCCGGCCACTTGCAGAGAGATCAGCGTCCCTGGTTACCTGCTAACCAGGGACACTGATCTCCAAACAGCTAACTCTCCCTGGCGCCGCGGCAGTCTCCTGCTCCTGCTTTTCAATGGGAAAAATTAATTTTTTTCTATTCTGACATAGCTCATGTCAGAAAAAAAAAAAAAAAAAGACACAGCAGTGTTTCTCTCCTGGGCGGCCGGGAGCGGGAGGCTCCCAGAGCGCCCGGGAGAGGTTTTTTTTTCTTTTTTTTTTGACAGCAGCAGAGCCGCCGGACAATAGGACACTATTGGGCGGAGCTAGCTGTCACTGCTAGCTCCGCACAATCGTTTTCTAATTACCTTTTTTAAGGTTTTTCTTTTTCTGTTCTGCTTGGTACCTCTGAGGGACTGAGCAGAACAGCCGAGCCGAATGCTGCTCATCGGCATTCGGCTATTCACTCATTGCTGTTCGGCATCTTTAAGAATAGGCCAAACAGCAGTGAATAGCCTGCCGGAGGTTCGGCTCAGCCGATCCAGATGTTGGGACGGCTGAGTCGAACTCCTTCTGCACTTCGGGTCGGCCGAACATGCTGAGCATTTTCGGCCGACCCGAAGCCACGTGAAGCAAGCCGTACCAGCCTGAAGTGAATAGCCGAACAGTGATCAGCTCACTTCACTTCAGGTCAGTCATTAGTCGGCAGCTTAGTGAATAGACCCCGATGTTTGTACATCATTGTAGTACTGAATAAGGATGTGCTTCTCATGAGGCCTTTTCTAATCAAGTTTGAATGTTGGGGAGTGTGACTCCCGGTGTGCATATCCAAATCCCAATTCACCTCCCCTGTCTTTGTCCTCTCCCCTTCTTAGTCACCACTATATGTCTATTGTTTTCTCTCCTCTTAAACTCTCTCTATTTTAACCATTCCTCTGCGCTTTCCTTTTTGACTGCACACTTGTAGCCAAAGGCCTCTACACAGATAACTAGCCATTGCTGTATATGTATAGCCTGGCCCGTAAATAGCCAAAGGTCTACTTGAACAAACCATCTCTGCCACACACCTCATTTCTACTATGGAGAGATCTGGGAATCACACTTTCTGAACATAATCAACTATCTTATCACCACATGCGGGTGTTGTTCATAGGCTTACTGCCTGATGCTAATTTGCACTGTGCCTCATGTCTTTGACACTATGGGGTTGATTTACTAACCTTATACACACGCCACGAACAAGTATACACCTCTGTAGTGTGTTCCCTCCCAGCATGATCTATTGGTGGAATCTAGACACCTTTGTAGTGTGTACACACCCAGCAGGTGTGTTGTGCACAGCCCTGCAAAGCCCTGCATGAATTGTGTAAATTAGCTCTACATTGTGTTTCTTGCGTTGATGAATGCAGGAATGCAAATGCATGAGCTAACCATTTTTGTCTAAACTGTGAAGCAGCATTATATATGCATCATGTGCATGATTTTTCCATATATGGCATTAGTGGAAATATGCTTTTAGAGACTTGCTTGCCGCTATTAGAGTGGCGTGTAGCCTATGGTGCATGCTACATGATGCACATGTACGTAAATACATAAAAATGCGCCATAACGGCGTGAAAATGTGACATGTTGCTCGTGTTTGGTTGACAAATATGTTTTGCTGTGTAAAAATGCACACGCACCTGGTGCGTGTGTGTTTAGGTTAGTAAATCACCCCCTATGTTATTATATGGAACTCTTTTCTGTGAATAATCTAATAAAAAATAAATATTTATTCCTAGATATGTCGTACAAATATTTTGTATGATTATGTTACAAATGTAAGAGCCCTTGATTCATGTCCTCATTTCATGTTTGCTCCCCCACACACTTAACATGTACAGTTTGATTTTAAGTTTTTCAGTTTGGGTGGTTGAGTCTAACAAAATGTATTTATTTATTAGTATAGACATTTTTAATTCCGTATAAAAATCCACCAGAAGAATATATTTTGCACTAAGTAATTAAACAGTCATTTGCCTTGTCCATGACATTTTTTGGAATTAATACTTGGCAAAATGTATTGTGCATCCGGAGAATAAAAGTCTTCTCAATTTCTGTCTTTATCTGTTATGTACAGGCTAACAAATAATCAGCAAGCATTACCGTAAGTATGTTTTTGCTATCATAAGCTAAAAATAAAAATGCAGTGATTACCTTGACATTTTATAATTTCTCTCTTGAGTGTGTGTGTGATGTATTCTACATGCGTATGTTAAAGTAGTAGTAATATGCTGTTGTGATTACACAAATAGACTGTAGTTTTACTTTGGTTCTGTTACACTTATATTCTAGTCTTCCCTTTATCTGATCCAGCAAGATTTTGCTGATTAGATTAGATTTTGACAAGCCGCAATGCAATCAGCTGGATCACAAGTATGCTCTGCCTGTCACTCCTATGGAAAGCTCTGGAGTACGAACTCATTCTCTTCTATATTAACTCTCCATAGGAATAGTGTTGGGCTCAATGTTCAGCGAACACACAAACTGTCAGGGTGTTCGGCGGGCTGTTCGCCTGCCGAGCATCCCGCACAAGGCATTGTGCCTTGTGAGCCCTGATTGGCTCAAGCCTTGCACCTGACCACAGGTCAGGTGCAAGACTTTGCCCAATCAGGGCACAGAGTACTGTGAAGACATGATTGGGCAAAGTCATGATGACTCTCCCCAATCGTGGCTCCCCTGTCACAACTGTAAACAGCTGTCACTGCTAGCTCCACACAAATGTTTACATCTTACCGGCATTTGTCAAAATGCCATTATGCGGTGGTTGTTCGTTGCAAATGAACAGGATGGCGGTCGCCGGTTTTATAAAATTATTTCTATTTATTTCTTACTGTTTTATTTTTTATTTCATCAAGTCATCGTGGACAAAGCTGGATGCCATGATTGACCCTGGATTACATTGGTGGATGAATTTTTGTTTTTTGTTTTATAAAAGACTTGTCAAAAACATGTCTTGTTTTTTTTTCCAAATAAAGGATTTTTTTAAAAGTCTAGACTAAATGAAGTTTCATTTACAATTTTATTTAACCCTTTAGTGCATGGGTAGGGGTACACGTACCACTTACTCATTCACAAGGGGGGCGGTATCTGAGTGCCCCTTTATTAAATGGGTACCCTGATGTGAATAAGCCCCCTGACCGCACCCCCACAACCAACGCCTCAGGGCTTGTGGGGGAAGGGGCCCTTGTCCTCATTGGCACGGGGACAAGGTGCTTTTCCAGGGGTGACCCAGGAAAAGCACCCTCCCTGTGCCAAGGGCATGTGGCCTGGTATGGGAGGGAGGGGGTGCTTGCTCGCCCCCCCCCTTTCTGGCCCTTCCAGGCTTATGCTCAGTTCAAGGTTCTGGTATGGAATTTTAGGGGGAATCCCACATTTTACCCCCCATTTTAGGGGGTAGGGTTCCTCCTTAAAATTCCTTCCAGACCTTAAGGGCCTGGTATGACTTTAAGGGGGAACCCCACGCACTTTTTTATTGTTTTTTTTACATGTGGTCCTTCCTAAATATTCCTACCAGACCTTAAGGGTCTGGTATGACTTTTGGGGGGAACCCCACCCTTTTTTTTAAATTTAGTCCCTCCTGACATTCCTACCAGAGCTTAAGGGTATGGTATTGTTTGGGAGGGTTAACTGCACGCTTTAAAAATATTTTTAAAAAAGTAATTTTTCTTTCTCTAGAAATGTCAGTTTTGCTGCAGCAGGTACTATGCATTGTACAGATTTGCCACTTTACAGGCAGGTTAAGGGGACCCCCCAGGCACGATATTTAAAGGAATTTTTAATTTTCATTGTTGCCCTTTAAATGATGTTAAAACCACTGCTCCTTTAAAAAAAAAAGATTTTTACGTTTTTTTTTCCATTGATTTCTGTCCCCCAGGGCATTGAGTTCGAGTTTGAATTCAAACTTTTTGGATGTTCTAAAGTTCGAATTTGAACCGAAATCGGACCTGCTCGGCTCATCACTACATAGGAATGAATGAACACAAGAACACATGTATACTCATGGCCATTAATATTTTGGGGACAAGTGGCTGCGTTATTTAGTTTGGAGTAGGTGAGTAGAGAACTGGGAGCAGGATGGAATACAATATAAATGTTACTGCACCCAAAATGCAGTTACACTTTAACAATTTAACAAATTTTATTTAACAATGTAACTTTAGTAACTGTGATGTTATTATGTGTATTTTCTAAGAGACTGTAGTAATATTAATTTGCATTAAATAATTGAAGAACTTCACTCAAGACCAGCCAAGATGTCCTTAGGGAAACTATTACCATTAAGTGGTGTAAGGGTATAGCTGTATTTCATATTGTTATTATAACATGGTTATGCCTCTGCTGAACATCAAAATCCATCAAACGCACCCACAAATTGAACCCAGACAAGTTCGCTCATTACTAGTTATAGGCCACCCAACATTAAAGAAGGGGACCGGAGGAGTCTACTTTCACAAACAGAATTAGCCAAGAAACAGGGTAATGTGATTAGTATGGGGGATTTCAACTATTCAGATAATGACTAGACAAATTATACTACACATTCAACAGGTAGTTTCTGAACATGCTACCTGACAATTTTATGGGACACATGGTAGTAGAACCAACTATGAAAAATGTTTTGCTGGATCTTGTCATTTCTAATAAAACAGAGCTCATTTCAGACATGCAAATTAACACAGGCAATGGTGATCACGATGTTAGTACATTTGAAGTAAGACACAGGAAAGAGAAACATTTGAGTACCACTAAGGGGGTTATTCACTAAAGAGCCGAGGGATTTAGCTGTAGGTTTGGCTAATTCTTTGGCTTGCTTTGGCTGCAGGACCCCGTCGTTTTAGCCAAACTGAAAGGCTAAACTGAAGGGCTGCTGAACGTGCTATTTACAATAGCCCATACAGTACCTGAAGGCAGCCAAAGTAAACAGCCGAGCCGAATGCATATGCTTCGGCTCGGCACAGCCGAAGCAGACCGAATCCCCTGCAAATTGTCAAAGAATAGAACAATAACAATAAAAAAACAGTGAGGAGGTCCCTTCCAAATCATACCAGAACTTCTATGTCTGTTAGGAATGTTAGGGGGGACCCCGATGTAAAAAAAATGCATGGGGTTCCCCTACAAATTCATAGCAGACACTTCTGGTAGGAATTTTAAGGCACTCCGATGCCCAAAAAAAGGAAATTCACCATAAAAAAACACTGAAATTTGATACCATTAATCCAAACAGTGGCCTGGCAGGGCAAAACTGGTTTTCTGCCCCTTTGAGAATAGGGGTGAACAGCAGAGAAGTAACTGCCAAACGTTCGCCTCAGCTGATCCAGATTTTGCATCGGCTGAGGTGAACAGGCTCTTCCCTTCTGTTTGGCCGAATGTGCTAAGGCTGTTCTGCCAAACCGCAGGCAGGTGAAGGGAGCCGAATGGGAGCTGATAAATAGCAAAAAATATCCATACAGGGCTGCGGTGAATTGCCAAACAGGCTTCAGCTCACTTCACTTCTGTTCAGTTATTAATTCAGCCGTCTTTGGCAGCATAGTGAGTAACCCACTTAATTTTAAGGCATCCACTTTCAGTAGGCTGTGCTATTTACTAGGCTATATTAACTAGATTCACCTTTTAATACCAATGAGCAACAAATATAGAGAACAAAAATTAAACCTATAAGGCTCAACACTAGTTTAAAAAAGCAAATAAAAGAGAAAAATCTGGCCTTTAAAAAAATTTAAAATAGAAGGGAAAATGTCTGCATTTAGGGGTTACAAGGCATGCAATAGGAAATGCAAGCATGCTATCAAATGTTATATTGATTACAAGAAGTGCATTGCCGCAGAAAGCAAGAATAACCAGAAAAAGTTTGATAAATATATCAATAGTAAAAGGCCAGCTATACTTGCAGCACTGCAACTATGAGAGCAGCAACTCTCATATGAAGAAGCTACTCTGTCATTTATCTGGCACTCCTCTCCCCTTGTTCATTCACAGAACACTTTGCATTCTATGAACCATTCACAAAATATGAGAGGTTCTGTGAATAGACAAGGGGAGAAGAGGGGCCAATACACATTACAGTTTGTGTATTGAGAGCCATAGCTGTTATAGCCACAGGGCAGAAGTATAGCAATAGCTTCACTTTTTCGGCATATACAAATGTATACATTCACTGTGAAGATTGCTGCTACTTACAGTCCAACACCCAGAGGTAACTTTTTTACAGTTAGAAATTTTAAAAAGCTGCATTTGTGCCTGGAGTTTCTCAAGGTTTTAAGAACTGTGCTAATGTAGCCAGAGTGCCTAAAACGTTTGCACAGTACTATAAACGAAGAAAATTAAGAGTACAGCTTCCACATTGCTATTCAAATAACAAATATGGCAACAGACTGCATTGTCAGACAGAAAAGACCATATGGAATATTTTTTAGGTATTGGATCACTAAATGCATGAAGTTACATAGTTACATAGTATTTGGGGTTGAATAAAGACATACGTCCATCAAGTCCAACCCATATAGGTCCACGCATCATCTCATTCTTAGGGATACTGGTATCCCTGGATATTACGGTCCCTCAAGAAATTGTCCAAACATTTCTTGAACAAATCTACACTCTTGGCTGAAATCACTGCCGATGGCAGTGCGTTTCAGACCTTAACCGCTCTTACTGTAAAGAACCCTCTTCACCCATTGTTGCTATCACTATGACTAGGGATGTCCCGATACCACTTTTTTAAGACCAAGTACAAGTACAAGTACTGTCCCTCATGTACTTGACAATACCAATTACCAATACTTTTTCTTAAAGGGACATGTGACATTTTTTCTAAAACAATACAGACTAATGATTTTAGTGCAGTTTCTCACCAGTGCTGCGTGCATTGGAGGTGACAGGTTCTCTTTAGGGTGACATTAGGGGTCTTTTAGACCTCTAGTGTCACCTTTCTACTTCATTGGATTCACTGAATGTAAATACAGCAGGCAGTGGCTGGGTGCAATAGCCAGCCTGCTATTGGATATTTAAAATTGCAATAGACAATAGCAGGCTGGCTATTGTACCCGCCCACTGCCTGCTGTCAATCAGCAAAGGAGGGAACAGATTATTTTATATATTTTTTTAGATATACATGTGAAAGCAATACATTTAAATATAAGTAATTTGTCAATGTGTGTTCAGAATATAAAAAACCTTAACCTTGCTTTTGGAATTGATGGATGGTTATGGATATAAGAGGCTGGGGAATAATTGGGGACATGTGGCTTTCTTGCATGGTGTCAATAGTAGAGGGATTGTCCTATCATCATTTGCTACCAGCTGATGACATGTTACAATTGTAATATTTATAAATGTGAAGTTTTACTCTCTTTGGGAGATGCTCTTTTCAGCAGCCTCATCCAAATTGTGTTGTGTGGAATAGGCACTTAATTCTTGAGTACAATATGTGAGTATCTTACTTTATAAGTGTGGACACATGTGGTACATCATTGGCTTGGTGGTGTTTGATTCTCTTGAAGTGTTACTTATTCTTGTTATTTATTCTAGACGGGAGCGACCACTGATCTATCTTTGTAAAGATCATTGAATACTATTAACTAATATTTTTCATGCTGGTCCTGCTGAAGTAATGGCAATGGCAAAACGGTAAAAAGCATAAATTGTTGCAATCAAATATAAAATTGATATATGTAATCAAAATTATTAATATATACATACTGTATATAAGTTGTGTACTGTCATAGTATAAAATGTTTTGAATCACTACATGAACAAGGACACCGCACCCCTAATATAGGTAAACAACAACAAAAGAGATAGATGGGGCTTTTAAGGTGCCAAAAAATGCAATTTGGGATAATACAACATACTAATGACAAAATTACATAGTTAAATAACATTTATTTATTAAAAGATTACATGATCCACATGATAAAAATATACCCACTAGTATCCATGATCAAACAGCATAAAACCTCCCTGGACTCTGTACATGTGCATGATACATGCATGATAGATACAATGAACTTATTTTAACATCCATTTCATTCTAATAAATAATTTTATAAATAGTCATAATCAGAGTAAGATATACTGCAAGTCTGTACTCTGTCCAGCCTTCATTCAGCCTTTTACTATGTAATTTTGTCATTATTATGTTGTATTATCCCAAATTACATTTTTTGACACCTTAAAAGCCCCATCTATCTATTTTTTTGTTGTTTAAGTTGTGTACTGTGATGAATTTATCATTTGGATTTTTGTGCACTTTTGTGAAGTTATAGTGACTTGTGATGCACTGTGAACTGTTGTCACCTGCAAAACAGTGGTAAATTATGTGTTGGAATCTGGTGCTTTAGCACTAAAAATACCTAACATAGAATGCTTTTGCAGCTTTTAGTGATTTGTAAAAAATTGTTTATTGTTTCTGCAGGGTCAGTCCAGCATTGTTTATTAATATTTGCATATGGACTAAAAAAGTACAACACCTAAAATTTCTACATGATGATCCTCAGTGGGACTTTTTTTGTTTATTAATGTAGGTTACTCATGCTGTATCCTCTTTTTCAGTGAACTTTCTCAATCAAAAATATTTGTGGACATAGTCTCTCTGAAATAGAGTAACAGTGTTTCCATCATTATAAACTGCTTGGTCTCTCCCTCTGAAATTGCAGTCTGCAATCTGCAGTCAGTGCCTCAAATCTGTACAATTGTATGTCTCAGCAAAAAGACAATTTAATTTTTTTTATTTACAGATTAAATCTGCCTGCTCTCTCCCTCTGAAATTATATCCTAGCAAAAACGAGTACATACTGTGCATCAAATCTGTACAATTGTTCTGTGGAATACACTCTACTTTTTATTTAATTATTAATCATACCTAGTCTCTCCCTCTGAAATTGCATCCTAGCAAAAAAATTAACACATTCTATCAAATCTATATTGTATTTTTGCTTTAGCCTTTGAAAAAATACACTATAATTTTCATTTAATGATAAAATATATCTAGTTTCTCCTTCTGAAATTGCATTCTAGCAAAAAATATTATAAACTGTGCATCTGTAAGACTTTCTATCTTCTGTCTCAGAAAAAAGTTTCTAATTTTATTACAGATGAAATCTTCCTGCTAAGTCACACTGAAATTCCATCCTTTTAAAAGGATAACATTTTGTGCTTCAAATCTGAACAAGTTTTCTGTCTTCTGTCCCCGGAAAAAACCCACTACAAATTGGTATTCACATGTGAAATCTGCTCTATCCCCCTGATATCCCATCCTAGCAAAAAAGTAGTGCATACTGTGCAGCAAATCTGTACATTTTTCTACTGGCTTTTGGCTCCTAAAAAGTACACTCTATTTTTTTTAATGCCTAGGGGTTGATGTACTAACCTTATAAACACACCACGAACATGTATACACCTCTGTAGTGTGTTCCATCCCAGCATGATCTATGGCTGGAATCTAAACACCTTTGTAGTGTGTACACACCCAGCAGGTGTGTTGTGCAAAGCCAAGCATGAATTGCAAGGTGATGTTGTGTAAATTAGCTCTATGTTGTGTTGCTTGCGTTGATGAATGCAGGAATGTAAATGCATGAGCTAACCATTTTTGTCTAAACTGTGAAGCAGCACTATATATGCATCATGTGCATGATTTTTCCATATATGGCATTAGTGGAAATATGATTTTAGAGACTTTTTGGTTGATAAATATGTTTTGCTGTGTGAAAAATCACACACACCTGGTGCATGCGTGTGTTTAGGTTAGTAAATCACCCCCCTATTCTCATCCTCTTAAATAGAAGCAAATCGGTCACCATAACTCCTAGAGGTCAAGTCAACCCCAATCATGGCTCATAGCTAAGTCCCAGCCCCACACTATATAAGGCTGCTTACACCGCAGCCTTATGCAGTGTGTTGCTGCAGTTAAAGATAGATTCTATTGCAGTGTATTATTGCAGTCCATTACAATCTATTGCAGTCTATTGTAATACAGTGTAGTGTATGGAAAGAGAACTGGTGTCAATGTTTTATACAACGGTTTAGTGTTATATGTACTGTATATAGTATTATTTTCTGTGCGGTATATTCACTGTCTTTTCTTTTTGTGTGTGTGTGTCAGTGGCGTCACTGGTGTTCCTCCTTCTGCATCACCAGTGTTCCCCTTTTTATTTCTATTTTAATTTTTTGTTTATTTAAAAAAATTTCAGCAGCAGGTTCTTTTGCTGCCTCATTGCTGTTCCCCTTCCATGTCGCAAGTTTTCCCCCTTCTGTGTCACTGGTGTTCCCTTTTTTAAATTATTTTTACTTTTGTTTTTCAGCAGAAGGTTCCTTTGCTACATCATTGGTGTTCCCCCTTCTGCGTCGCCGGTGTTCCCTTTTTTTATTTTTTATTTTTGTTTTTTATTTTTCAATTTGTTTTCATAATAAGCCATTTTACAACAGTTTATAGTGCACCAAGCACCACATTTGATAAAGTATTGCACCCAAAGCACCAATTTCCCATCCCACATTCTCTAAAAAAAAATTATAAGCCCTGCATCATGTCTGAGGCTGGGTTCACACCATTTTCTGGACCAGATCTGAACCAGATTGGGAACATAGTGCATTGCATTTTTGCCGTGATTTTGCCACGATTGGAATTTGATTTTTTTTAGCTTAAAATGGTCTGACAGGTGCGTTCCAGTGCGAACCAAATGTTTTTGATGCGTTCCAGTGCATTCCAGACCAGACAAAATAGGACAAGCAGTATTTTTCTGGTCTGCTCTGGAACTAACTGCGCTGGTGAGACACAAAGACATGAAATAGCATAGGGATACATTGGGATGCATTTTGGGTCTGGCAACAGTCTGGTCTGGTCTGGAGGCCAACAAGCAGACAGCTGTGTGACAGGTGCATATCATTTGATTTTTTATGGCAGGGCCCATTCCTGCGCTCATCAAGAGTAACTGTGAGGAGTTACAGTGAGGAAGCACCAACACCAAAGGTCCATTTTTTCCACACCTGTGTCACAGGTATATACTCTATAATTTGAATATTCGAGCAGGGTCAAATCCAGCAAATCCAGCACACATCAAGAATAACTCTGAAGGTGTGAAGGCACTGCCAACACTAAAGGCCCAATTTTAAAAGCACCTGTTGTTACTTTCATCTGTCTGCAAAGGAGTCACCAAGAATGTATCCAAAAGATCTCCAAACTTGTTCTGAGTGTCCTAAAATGTGGCCTCTTCCTACAGGTTGCCTCCCCAAGCAGTTGTTTACAAGATTAAGGGAAAACCAATTACCAGCAATTTACTGTAAATGTCATGTTTTTCTTTATAAATGTAATTCTTGCTGTAGCAGGTTCTATACATCGTACAGATGTGCCACTTTACAGGCAGTTTAAGGGGACCCCCCAGGCACGATATTTAAAGGAATTTTTTATTTTTATTGTTTCACTGTAGGTAATGTTAAAATCACTGCCCCTTTAAAAACTGTATTTTTAAAAGTGTTTTTTGCATTGATACATGTCCCCCAGGGCAGTACCCGACACCATACCTTTTTTTCCCCAATAACTTGCATATAAGCCTTCAAAATGGGAACATTTGATTTTCTGAATTCTGGTCCTGTAGACTTTCATTGAGTTCTATGTTTGAGTTAGAACTATTTCCATGTTCTAAAGTTTGAGTTAGTACCAAACTCAGGTGTGTTCAGCCCATCACTACTTATAACCTTTACATTTGACATGCTGATCAATATTTTTTTTTATCCCCTCAGACAACTCTCTTCTTTCTCTGGTCCACTTTTAATGTGGTGCACACAATATTACCAAACAGTAGACTGACTACTTTTCTCCATTTAAATACGCTGATTGATGACAATTAGGTTTGAACACATATGTGATACTAATAACAGTAAAACAGTAAATATCATTATGATTCGATTAGAAATTATGTTTTCTTGGGGTAACAACAAATCTGTCCAGATCAACTTAAAATATATGTGCAGAATAAACAAAAATGAATAGCTTTTCACACTTTCTTTGCTTTATGACCAAAGGCATATATGAGACAATTGCTTCTAATTTTCACACTCTTAATGGGGAATTAAGTGCTGTTTTAATGAGCTGTAAGGCTACCAACAAACTTGTTCATATCTCTATATATTGTGCATTGATTGCACAATATTTCTGGCTATATTTTGTGAAATAATACACACTAATTTTGATTTCCTAATAAAACATGCCTTGTCTTTCCCTTTGAAATTGCAACCTATGACTACACATTTATGGTTATCTTCTGTGAATTTTTTTACACATCTACTTTATACACATCTTCAGGTAGATTTTTTTCAATCAATCTTTTTTTCATCAATCTGCTTTATAATCCTGTGTATATGTCCATCACTATTTCCTGTTCTCTTTCATGAAACGTCCAACAATTATGAAAATGCCAGTGTCCACCTTTTCTATTATGCTATCAATACCCTCCAGCACACCCTCCACCTTGTTAGAAGAGCCCAGGAATGCAGTTAAGACCAAATTTAAATGCTGTTTTATATTAGACTACTGTCAGGAAGCAGAACCAGAGTTCGGGCTTGGCAGTCTGTGCATGCACCTGGTTTTGCTCATAGAGCTTTGCCAGATTGTGCGTCTTTCCGAGGACATGTGCTGATGTGTAATTTGAACAAGGGTCATATAGGATGTGACATCCAGCCCTCCTCTGCTGTGTAATTCTCAGGTAAGCCCATGTTCCTGAGTTCCTGTGTTCTGATCTGATTACTTGTTACCGACCTGGCTTGTCTTGACCTTTCACTGCTTTTCTGTGTTGCTGAGACCCAGGCTTGCTTCTGACCATCATTTCTGCCTGACGCCTTGTACTACTCTGACCGCATGTTGCTGACCTCTGGCTGTTCCTAACTATGGTCTTGCCTTTCACCTGGTACCTTGCTAGCCACCTGTTAACATCTTGACCTGTCACAACTACGGAATTGCAATATATATAATCCGTGCTTATGGATATAGATACATTTAATATAATTATAATAACACATAATTAAAAAAGAAAAATTATATAATAAAAGCTGCTGCGCTCGGGACACTGAGGTCAAATTGTATATAGATGGGTGTGCAGTGCTCGGGGTCACCAATAGGGTGAATCAGATACGTATTAACAAAACAGCATGTAATCAAAATTTAGATGTGTTTGTAATCATTATAAGCATACTAAAGTGATAGCCAGTGAAAATAAAATAAAATATATTATATAATATAAGATAAATATATGAATTTCACTTTGTGCAAAAGTGCATTAAATTAAATTAATGATACCTTATTATAAGATACTTTGTTGTAATCAAACATGCATCAAATACAAAAATGAATGAAAGTGATTAACAACAAATCAGCTCAAAAACATTAATAGAAGTGATAAATCACCAAGTGAATCCAAAATTATTATAGAGTCCAAGTATAAATAATGTATTGATGATAAAAACAAGCTTCAAAAACAAGCTCAATCTTTCTCCCACACCAAGTGTCCACGCCAAAACTCCCCTCTGGGATGCGCACTCACCAGACCCATAGTGTTTGTAGGCAAAAAGAGATGGGAAGCCAGTAAGTAGTCCCGCGGCCGTCTCTTCAGCGTCACATGGATCTTTAATTAGCAGAAAAAATAAGAAGAGAAAAAAAACTCCTCATAGTGTAGTCGACATTAACGTTTATTTGAAAAAAAGTAGTCACTTACAGTTAAAATTGAATAAAACGGCCGCTCACAGGCAACGAGTGGATATCCTGTACCTCCTGGTTGTTTGTGGTATTGAGAAGTGTAGCCCTTCCCGATGCGTTTCGTCATCAAAAGACGTCCTCAGGGGGATCGCCTGAGGACGGCTTTTGATGACAAAACGCGTCAGTGCGGGGCTACACTTCTCAATACCACGAACAACCAGGAAGTACAGGATATCCACTCTCTGCCTGTGAGCGGCCGTTTTATT
Organism: Nanorana parkeri; assembly: GCF_000935625.1. NCBI lineage: Eukaryota > Metazoa > Chordata > Amphibia > Anura > Dicroglossidae > Nanorana > Nanorana parkeri. The sequence continues at coordinate 41,596 of NW_017308790.1, read as the reverse complement.
TGATTTTAACTGTGACTACTTTTTTTCAAATAAACGTTTATGTCGACTACACTATGAGGAGTTTTTTTCCCTTTTTATTTTTTTCTGCTAATTACTGATCCATGTGACGCTGATGAGACGGCCGCGCGATTACTTAATGGCTTCCCATCTCTTTTTGCCTACAAACACCGTGGGTCTGGTGAGTGCGCATCCCAGAGGGGAGTTTTGGCGTGGACACTTGGTGTGGGAGAAAGATTGAGCTTGTTTTTTAAGCTTGTTTTCATCATCAATACATTATTTATACTTGGACTCTATAATAATTTTGGATTCACTTGGTGATTTATCACTTCTATTGATGTTTTTGAAGATGTCCTCAGGCGATCCCTCTGAGGACGTCTTTTGATGACGAAACGCATCAAAAGACATCCTCAGGCGATCCCCTGAGGACGTCTTTTGATGACGAAATGTGTCGGGGCGGGGCTACACTTCTCAATACCACGAACAACCAGGAAGTACAGGATATCCACTCGCTACCTGTGAGCGGCCGTTTTATTCGATTTTAACTGTAAGTGACTACTTTTTTTCAAATAAACGTTTATGTCGACTACACTATGAGGAGTTTTTTTCCCTTTTTATTTTTTCTGCTAATTACTGATCCATGTGACGCTGATGAGACGGCCAGGGGACTACTTACTGGCTTCCCATCTCTTTTTGCCTACAAACACTGTGGGTCTGGTGAGTGCGCATCCCAGAGGGGAGTTTTGGCGTGGACACTTGGTGTGGGAGAAAGATTGAGCTTGTTTTTGAAGCTTGTTTTCATCATCAATACACTATTTATACTTGGACTCTATAATAATTTTGGATTCACTTGGTGATTTATCACTTCTATTGATGTTTTTGAGCTGATTTGTTGTTAATCACTTTCATTAATTTTTGAATTTGATGCACGTTTGATTACAACAAAGTATCTTATAATAAGGTATCATTAATTTAATTTAATGCACTTTTGCACAAAGTGAAATTCATATATTTATCTTATATTATATAATATATTTTATTTTATTTTCACTGGCTATCACTTTAGTATGCTTATAATGATTACAAACACATCTAAATTTTGATTACATGCTGTTTTGTTAATACGTATCTGATTCACCCTATTGGTGACCCCGAGCGCTGCACACCCATCTATACACAACTACGGAATGCCTGAAGACACGCTCCGCGAAGTGCCTCTTTTCTATTCCTGCACCTCGCCCAGGTTCTACCAGCGTTGCAGAGACTGTTCCTGGCAGAATCCTCTTCATTCAGCATTCATGCCCCTCTGTGCCCCTGTGCTTCTGTAACCCATTCAGGCACTCTGGGATCAGAGTTGCAAGGGAGGCCACCCTCATCAAATCAGACTCCCCAAAGGTATATGACAAGTATCATGTACAGATAATTCCAAGATTAATCCTTGTTGCCACCCACGCCTCTGTGAGGATAGTGTCTCCACTGGTGGCAAGGAATTAATTAAAACAAAACATTTGTTGCACAGAAGTGTTGAGATGCAGGGAAAGGAAGCTTTGTCTGTTTCAGCAACAAGTGTGAAATCAAAGCCACCTTGTTGGGGCACAGCCAGCCTTTCCCCATTAAGGTGTTGCCCTTCACTTATGCCTACAGGACAGTGGATCAAGGCACCATCAGTAGATGCAGCAAAGAGTTTTTTTTACCATGCTGCCTCAGAGTGGGGCACTTTTTGATTTCTCTTCAATGGTAGCATAGATCCCAATAGTTTTTTCCTTGATTAGGTGGTGAAATGACCCATTTTAACCTTTCAAATATTCTCCTGACCAGCAGCACCACAACTCTCATTTTCACCAGCAGCACCCAAACACTTCTCTACCTCACTGTCAGCGCCCAAACCCTCCTCCTCCTCTTTGCACTTCTCTTCTGCCTCACAGAAATGGAGGTAGTAGGCAAAGGATCATGCTGGCTGGGAGACAACAGCAACTTCACCTCTTCATGCTGCTGTGCCTATAATTCCTCATCTATTAAACCACACAGTGTGTGTTCCAGCAAGCTCAAACAGCTGGCTCAATGCTGATTTGCTTGGAACTCGGCTTCCCGGGCCAATTAGCATGAAGCCAGCTTCCCGGGCAATCAAGAAACCTGGCTGCGGGTAATGATACGCCGTCCGGCTTCCTGATTGGCCGGAAAGCCGACTCCATGCTAGCAGAAGTACTGCTACTAGTACTACAGTACTACAGTACAGTAGTACTACAGTACTACTGTTACTCTGTATCGGGGAATACTGAAAGATAAATATTGGTACTCATACTCGATACTGAAAAACCAGTATTGGTGCATTCCTAAAAAATACAATATATCTGACCACAGTACATACTGTACATGACACTATGACCTGCTTCTCACAAGAAATTTGAGGATGAATTACTCCACAGTGGTTGCAGTAGCAGAGATTAGAGAGGGCTTGTTTCAAAATGAATGTACTGCTTGCTAGGTATATGCTACAGGCCTACAATATAAAACAACAAATTTCCATGAAAAACAATGTACCGATTTTGGCACAAAATTCCTGACATAATCATACTGCCAGGGAGGTTAAAATGTCATTAGATTGCCTCTATTCTACTGTAAAGGGATCACCATAACAAAAACTCAGCTTTTTGGTCTTTGAAATTACCATAGTGTCCCTTTAAAGTAAGCATTTTACATCCACAGACAGTTTAATTTTGTAACTTTGAAAAGTTGTAAACCAATGTGTAATTTGTAATGTAGTATATATCAATTTGAGGACTGATATGTTAAACTAATTTGATTAAAAAGGGCTTTACAGCTTTTGTTATAACACTCCTGGGATTGATTTCAGTGTTCATCTTTCTGTTAAGTGACAAGTGTATAAACATTTGATTTTTGTAAAAGGCAACAAATATAAAAGCTGAAAAAGAAACTAGCCATGCTGTGTAACTGAGCACCACAGACCAGATGATTGCATTTCTTTCATTATATGAAAGAAATATTTATCTCATATATAGAAAACCAATACATGCAAATATTTATGTAATATCTCAGAGAATTAACAGTACTTTTTAACAGATATTGCCCCTAAACATGTAGGATTGCTGTTTTAATTAAGATTAAGTTAGGTTACCTACAAATTCATTGGTTAATGTGACTCATTTCAACATTGGGTACTTGCATAACTCTCTTTTTAACCCTAATTTAATTTACAAAAGGACATCAATGAATCCCCTCAATTTAAACAGTTGCCTAGATAGAAGCGACATATTACATTTCCTAAACTAGTCCTATGGTGTGTGTGTAGGGTTAATTAAGTACTTTAAGTAATTAAGTACTTAAGTAATTAAGTCAGTGTGAATTCTCCCTTTCAGGGTATATGTAATTTGTTTTACTAACTGTATTCATTGGACTATTTTGGTTTTCACACTTTCATTGCCAATAGTAGGCATGAGTCAAATTTAATGTGAACATTGATAGATTTTACAGAATTTCACTATTTCAACTAAATGCATTGCACTCAATAGTAAACATGTTATTATGATGGTTTAAGCTGGAAAATGTTGCTTTAGCTAAATGGGTGTAGTGTTTTGGGGGTACTGCCTTTTTAAATGTTAAATTTGCTTTTCAAACTGCTTTTTCGATTGACTGAAAACATAAAAAAGTACAAAAAGAAACATCTAAAACCCAAAGAAAGTTTATCATTTGTGTTTATACTTTTTTTACTCATTTTTTGAGTATTCTATTTGATTGTGACCACTGTTCATGATCACAAATAATGTGATATTAGAAAATAAAATAAAATAACTTTTTTACATGTCTTTTTTCATAATCTTGTTTCACTTTTTGTGTATTTTGTTAATATTCCCCATTTTCCCAGAGTTGTATCCATACAGGAGTGCAAGAGCTTGGTGAGCTTAACTTGTATAACAGCAAACAAGAAAAAGGTCTAAATGATCTCTTTATCAGATCTGTGGAAAAGGAGGTCATACAATTTCACATAACCCTTTTTAACTGACATACAACCTTCTTGGGAGCAGGTATGGTGATAGAGAAGTTTTTGGGATGTCCCTTTTGGCACCTACTTAATGCTATATGGTATACGAGTTGCATTGACACAACATCTATGCTTCATCTATTTGTTTTGGGAATATTGGCCTAACCTGCCTCACTGGTATATTTCAGTGGGAAAAAACCCAACAGGATAGTATCACGAGTTCACAGACAGTGGATTTTTAATTATTCTCCAATATAATCATTACATCATTACATAATCATTACAATAAGTATATGCAGTACATATACATAAGCATATAATAAGAATACCTAAAATAAGTATAAAAAGTGTAAGATTTAAATGTGAAGATATACATAAAACTCTTATAAAATAAGAATGTAACTCACTATTTAAAATAATTTGCATAATTTTTGTGACTGTAGTTAGTCTAGAATGTGTTTCAGTGGGTAATAAATAAACTCCTTGGAGTCTTCTGCTTTTGCAAACTTCAAAGGTCAACAATCTGCAAGTGAACTTGAGATGATAAATGAATCAGGTGTATGATTTGCTTGACAGTCAAGAATAATTATCCAAAGTACAAAATATTGAAGGGCATAGTCTACTGTATAAGTTTTCATTCTGACCTGATCTATAATTAATCTTTTTTTTGAGTATTACAGCCTTGTGTTTTTATATGCCATCAAAACCAAACTTTAGAGTGCTGATTTCATAAAAGGTTTACAAATGCACATTGCTTAAGAGCTATATTCTTGTTATGTTTTTCCTAAGGGTAGGAAAATATTAAAAAACATGGTCGGTTATTTGGATTTTGACTAAATCAGCCCTGTATGTACGCATGTGAGATATGGACCTTGGATTTCAAGCTCCTTGATAGCAGGGACTGATGTAAATGTGCAATAGCAGTATGTAATGTACTGCATAGCCTGTTCCCAGGGTGAGCATGTTGCTCCAACGTGGCCAAGCCGTGGCAGCCTTTCTTATCTTCCTTAGGGCCCTGCGCCCCTCACTCTCCTTTCTCTTATTTTCTCTGAGCCCGTCGGCCGTGGAGGCCCCGCCCCTGGGAGTTCCCTGCTGATGTCGTCATCCCTTCAGTCAGGTGAGTAGATCCAGCGCTGTCTGTATGCGATTGGCTCTCGCGCATGCGCACTAGCATCGTCCATTTCCAAAATGGCGCCAGGGGCCTCCGAATCGTTCTGCGCATGCGCCGGCGTCCCCGTTTGCTCAAAAGATATGCTGAATCTTCACAGCAGCATCGGCTGTCGCCGCCAACCAACGCCGGACGAATTTCAGACGAATTTCGGACAAAATCCTGCGGGGCCTCTGCTCAGTCTGATCTGCTCAGTAAGTTCTTCTTTGTTTTATGTCTTTTTATTGGGGTTATTCTAATGCATTTTGTGTACTGTTCCTATAAGCCCATACCATTTTCCCTACTTATTCATTAGGGATGGCTGAAAAGGCTGCCACAAGAGATCCTTCCCGTCCTCATAGGTAAGGGTATGGTAAGTGTGAGCCTTTTCAAGAGACGGTGTGTGGGGTGGTTTTTTTCATAACAATTGTTGTGATTTCAGCCCTCCTTACGAAGAGCATCGGATACATTCCTCAAGATTGCCCTCGTCACCCAGACATTACAGATCCAGAGGCAGAAGTGGATCAAGTCGGGAGCATAGGGAGTCGGTTTCTCACCACTCACACCACCGCCATCATCCTGCACACAAGGCCTGCTGGGTATGCGGCAATCAGGCACTCCCAGACAAGTTGGTCTGCCAATCCTGACTCACCAATGCCACCAGGGAAGGAAGCAATTGACTGGGAGCACCCGGTTGTGGAGACTGCGAAGGTGAGACGCTACTTTCCTCATTTAAAGAAATCCACGTCCGCCTTTTCCTACACGGATGAGATAAAGGAACTTATTATGGAGGAATGGAAATGGGCTGAGAAGGCTCCGAACGTTAACAATCGCATGGCGAAGTTATATCCTCTCATGGAAGATGAAGCACCCAAGCTTAACTCTCCTCCACTGGTGGATGCAACGGTGATGCGCCTAGCCAGACACATTACATTGCCCATGGAGGATGCAGTTTTTTTTAAAGAACCACTTGATCGCAAAGCGGATCTGGTTATGACAAAAGCCTATCTGACTTCAGGAAATGCCTGTCGCCCGGCTATCGCCCTGACTTCTGTTTCTCGAGCCATTTCCACGTGGAGCGGCAATATTGAGCAGGCGCTCAATTCCGATGTGAGACGGGAGAGCATCATTCTCGCTCTACAGGAAATTCGACTCGCGGGCGACTTTATTGGAGAAGCGGCTATTGACATCATCCGATGTACTGCCAGATCGATGCTTGCTACAATTACCGCCAGGAGAGCGCTCTGGCTGAGGCCATGGGTGGCAGATTCCGCGTCGAAGACCAGCTGGTGTCACATTCCGTTTGATGGTTCAAATCTCTTCGGCCCAAAGCTCGATGCGGCAATATCCAAGGTGACTGGGTGTAAATCTGGCCTCCTTCCACAGGATAGAAGTAAGAAACGTCCACGGTTCAACCCCAATAGAAGGCCTTTCACGGAGCCCGCCAGGGATGCTCGTTCATACCGACCGGGTAGAGAGTTTAGGAGAGGCTGTAGAGGCACTCAATCTTCCCTCCTCCGAGTTTCCAAGGCCACTACACCGTCCGGGTCTCAGCTGCCCAAAAAATCCTTTTGACGGTCAACGGCTCTCCACAGGTCCAGTGGAAGCACGTCTTCAATCTTTCATCCCAGCATGGCAAGACATTGTCCAAGATCCATGGGTGTTGTCAACTGTATCCCGGGGTCACAGGTGGTCTTTCAAAAGGAGACCACCAGCAACAGATTCATGCCAACCTACCTTCCATCATCAGGCCCAGATGCCCACATCTTTGCAGAGTACATCCTCACATTAATCGAGAAGGGCGCAATCACAGAGGTTCCTCTAGGGGAACGTTACTCAGGGTTCTACTCGCCCATGTTTTTGGTCAGGAAGAAGACGGGCGACTTATGTCCCTACTGGATTTGAAGGACCTCAACAGGTGTATACGGGTGTCTTCCTTCCGAATGGAATTGCTTCAGTCGATTCTGCCATCCATTCGTCTCCAGGATTGGAAGACCTCAGTGGATCTCTCGGATGCCTACTTCCACGTGCCCGTCCATGCCAGTTTTCAGAAGTAACTGCGATTTGCCATCATGGGAGCACATTTCCAGTTCGTGTGCCTTCCATTCGGCATTTCCACGCCTCCTCGTACCTTCACCAAGCTACTACTAGCCCTCATTGCTCATGCCAGGCTGCAGGGCATTCAAGTTTTCCATTATCTGGACGACATCCTGCTTTTGTCCCAATCTTCCGCAGTTATCTTACAGCATCAGCAACTTCTTCTCGCCCTGCTGCAGCGCTTGGGTTGGTTGGTCAACCTTGAGAAGTCTCAGTTACACCCCTCACAACAACTGGTGTTTCTGGGCGCCCTCCTAGACACCAGTCGGAACTCTATCTCTCTCCCTCAAGACAAAGTCGCCACCCTGTGGCACAGGGTTCTTCAGGTGATATTGTTACCATGGATGAGTGCACGCAAATGTCTGAGCATTCTGGGCACCCTCTCTTCTACCATCCTGATGGTACGATGGGCCCATTGGAGATTGAGGATATTCCAGGTTTACTTCCTAAAGCAGTGGAACAGAGCAGATCTTCACCAGCGGATTTTCATCACCTCAGACATGAAGCAGTCCCTCTGGGGGTTGACTCAACAGCGAAATCTACTGAGTCATCACCTCATCTGTCCCCCACAGCCGGTGGTGATCACCTCGGATGCGAGCCTCCATGGTTAGGGTGCACACTGCAGGGCCTAGTGGCGCAGGACAGGTGGTCTTTTCCATCTTGGGGTCTGCCCTCGAACGTCCTGGAAGTGGGAGCAGCTTTCAAGGGCCTCCTGACCTTTTCTTCCCTGATTCGCAGTCATTTTCTTCAACTCCAGATCGACAACCCAACAGCAGTGGCTTACATTCAGAAGCAGGTGGGCACGCACAGTCGTTCCATGCTGCGGGAGCTCGAACCAATAATGACCTGGGCACAGAAACACCTGTGGCATCGGTCGGCCATTTATCTACCGGGCATACGGAACGGCCTGGCCGACCTCCTCGGCAGATCTACTGTCGACCCGCACGAGTGGGAATTGAACCAAGAGGTCTTCAACATGGTGACGAGGCACTGGGGCCTACCACAAATAGACCTGTTCACTTCTCCCATGAACAGCAAGGTCCGCCTCTTTGTGACCAGATTTCCCTGCATCCAGGCAGTAGCAGCAGATGCTCTGACTTGTCAGTGGCCCGTCAACCTAGGCTACGCCTTTCCTCCCTACCCGCTGATTCCGCGGTTTCCGTGGCGGGTGTCCACCTTTCCGGGGGTGCTGATAGCACCCATTCCATTCTGGCCCAAGAGGCCATGGTTCCTGGCACTGTTGGAGCCTCTGTGCGCACTATAGCAGTGTGGTTGGTGAAAATCATCAGAAAAGCATACTCCAATCGGGGTCTTGATCCACCTGAGGAGATAAGGGCACATTCCACGAGGGTCATGGCAGCTTCATGGGCAGCCTATGCAAAGGTTTCCGCTGAGACAATCTGCAGAGCAGCTTTCTGGTCCTCCAGGAATGCGTTCATCAACTATTATAGAGTGGACCCAGCACTCCTTACCACTGTGAATTTTGGGAGGAGCATTCTTGCCTCTGGCTGTTCAAGTCGCTGCATACATTTTTTTCTGGCATTACCCTCCCTGTATGAACACTAATTCCCATGGTGTGCTGCCGAGATACTCCAGAAAACGGAAAATTGTATACTTATCTTCCGTAATTTTCCTTTCCTGGTGCATCGAAGGCAGCACACCAGGAGTTGCCCTCCCTGCCATGGCTTGGATTATGACGTGAATGAGTAGGGCTTGGAGGAGCCTACATTTATCACGTGTCCTGTGGGTTAAGAGGGGCGGATCTTAACCCATGGTATGCTGCCTTCGATGCACCAGGAAAGGAAAATTACGGAAGGTAAGTATAAAATTTTCCGTACAACAAAAGTGAGTACACCCCTAAGTGAAAATGTCAAAATTGGGCCCAGTTAGCCATTTTCCCTCCCCGGTGTCATGTGACTTGTTAGTGTTACAATTTTTACAGTGTTACAATTTGGTGTTATTATCGCTCTCACTCTCTCATACTGGTCACTGGAAGTTCAACATGGCACCTCATGGCAAAGAACTCTCTGAGGATTTGAAAAAAAATAATTGTTGCTCTACATAAAGATGGCCTAGGCTATAAGAAGATTGCCAAGACCCTGAAACTGAGCTGCAGCACGGTGGCCAAGTCCTTTCAGCGGTTTAACAGGACAGGTTCCACTCAGAACAGGCCTCACCATGGTCGACCAAAGAAGTTGAGTGCACGTGCTCAGCGTCACATCCAGAGGTTGCCTTTGGGAAATAGATGTATGAGTGTTGCCAGCATTGCTGCAGAGGTTGAAGGGGTGGGGGGTCAGCCTGTCAGTGCTCTGACCATATGCCGCACACTGCATCAAATTGGTCTGCATGGCTGTCATCCCAGAAGGAAGCCTCTTCTAAAGATGATGCACAAGAAAGTCCACAAACAGTTTGCTGAAGACAATCAGACTAAGGACATGAATTACTGGAACCATGTCCTGTGGTCGGATGAGACCAATATAAACTTATTTGATTCAGATGGTATCAAGCGCGTGTGGCAGCAACCAGGTGAGGAGTAGAAAGACAAGTGTGTCTTGCCTACAGTCAAGCATGGTGGTGGGAGTGTCATGATCTTGGGCTGCATGAGTGCTGCCGGCACTGGGGAGCTACAGTACATTGGAGGGAACCATGAATGCCAACATGTAGTGTGACATACTGAAGCAGAGCATAATCCCCTCCCTTTGGAGACTGGGCCGCAGGGCAGTATTCTAACATGATAACGACCCCAAACACACCTCCAAGACGACCACTGCCTTGCTAACGAAGGGTAAAGGTGATGGACTGGCCAAGCATATCTCCAGACCTAAACCCTATTGAGAATCTGTGGGGCATCCTCAAATGGAAGGTGGAGGAGCGCAAGGTCTCTAACATCCACCAGCTCTGTGATGTCATCATGGAGGAGTGGAAGAGATCTCCAGTGGCAACCTGTGAAACTCTGGTGAGCTTCATGCCCAAGAGGGTTAAGGCAGTGCTGGAAAATAATAGTGGTCACACAAAATATTGCCACTTTGGGCTTTGGACATTTTCACTTAGGGGTAAAATCACTTTTGTTGCCAGCGGTTTAGACATTAATGGCTTTATATATATATATATATATATATATATATATATACACACATATACATATACATATACACACACATATATACTGTATGTGTATATATAATTTGTAACAAGTATAATGGCATAATGCCTCTTTTGCTTATATTATTTTTCAATTAAATGTATGCTTCATTGTGTATACTGCAGTGATTTAGTAAAAGGAGCAGAAAAGCTAAAATCTAGGCATTTTTAAATGCAAGTGGTGTAAATACCTGAATGTGAAGAAGAGCTCAGACTGAGGGAAAGAGAAGCAGCGCAAGCAGACTGTGCTGCAGTGCAAGGAGTATTCTGATAGGAGGAAAAAGAAGAGTGACAGAAAGATAAGCTAATTTGTCCTCTGCTTCTAATTTCACTGCCCATTCACTGGTATTTCATTTGTGTATTTAGCTGTTTCCTGGAGCTTTAATGGATTTATAAGCATTTTAAGCTATAGCTCACTGCCAAGTTGGTTCGAGTGATGAGGGGCATGAGGATGATGATTAAATCTCAGACTGTATCAGGGTTCCAGAGATGGTAGAGGAGGAAAGTGAGGGAGAAGCACAACATCAGTGATGAAATATTTCACCCAGAGGAAGCTAAAAAAGGAACGGAGGGAGAAGCCACCCTAGTCCTCCAAATGGCACTGCTCCACAGGTACAGACAACCATTTTCCCCAGGTACACTTTGCTCAGCAGTTGTTTCAAATGTGCTGCAGATAGCCCTTTAGTGATTTGCATCCTCTGCCTGTAGCATATCAAGTTTGGTAAATCTACCAGACATTTGGTCACATACATAAAGAGATACATAACTGTTCCCCACAAGACTCAGTGAGAGCAGCACATGAATGCTACCTGTATGCAGCAAAAGGCCCACAGTCCTCCTTCCTTATTTCAGGAGGTCATACCCAGCCAGTGACTGACTGGTCTAAATTCAGTGACAACTCAACCTGCTTGCAAAGTGCCTGATATGCAATGTGCCCACATGCTGGAACTCCAGATTGGTCATGCTGCTGTGGCTGCACTTTAATCAGTGGACCACCAATTAATATGTATGTGAGTATGGCACAAAGAGATCAGGAGGAGTTTACCGCATACATGGCTCCTATGTGGTATACTGCTCTGGAAATTGGATGATTAGCAGCAGATAAAATAGGAAACACATAATAACCCCCTATGTAATAACAATAAAGTTAGGAACAATAATTGCACCACACATGCTACATATCACGACACATGCTGGAGAGAGAGCAATAATTCTAGTGCCAATATTTTTGGTTAACTTTAAACTAATGTATGCATAAATATAGGTAATGAAAGTCCAAGATTGTTTAATAATGGAATGGGTTCATAAACGACAGCAAAGAACAACTAACACATTTTAGGGGTTTAAAGACCTCCCTTTAGGGATAAAAAACAGATATGACAACATATCTATTCCTAAAATATTAGATTTAGGGTACCACAAAGCATGTAAATACATATATAAAATCATCAGGATACAACAATCATAACCAGAATCATAAAACCTTATGTAGCCTAATGTATGAAAGGGTGCATTAAGCATGCGGGAGAAACGTCAAAAGATTCTGATAATAAAGATCGAGTTGTATTAAGAAATGAATAAAAAAATAAACATGGATGACAGTAACATCCCTTCAATCCCTACAAATGAGTCCTATTTGTTCTCCATAGTGCAACAGTAACAATTGAGCATCAGTACTGTATAGTATAAAAATTATGGCTAATGGGGTATGTATGTCCGCTCCTGAAACTCTATATACACAGTGGGGAGTATATCACACAGTGATCTCTATACACAGTGATCGCTATATACACAGTAGGGAGTATAGCACACAATGATCTCTATATGCTCACTGATATCAGTGGGGAGTATAGCACACACTGATCTCTATATACACTGATCTATAAATGCATTGATCCATATCTACACAGAGATCTCTATGTACACAGGAATCTCTGAGCAGTGCTGGTTCTAATTGGCTCCCCGAACAGTCTGGATTCAATACTTGTATACATTGCATCTCTCACCTGCACTCCTCCTTCCACCTCCTTCATCTCCAGTTCTCTTCTAGTTCTCATGATGCCTGTGCACTGCTTACCTGGCTCTCCTCTTCCACCACCTGTTACCAGGGATGCAGCCCAGAGTCCAAATGGGAACCCGTTGGACCCCACCTCTGCTCAGAAGCCTGTCAGACACCCCTCTCTACTGGCCCCAAGGGGCCTGCACTATCCCATATCCCAGCAATGGGGGGTGCCCTGGACCAGATCTCACTGGGCCTACCTAACCTTGGGCCCTGATGCAGCCGTGGTGGCTGCACCAGAGGTAGGTCCGCACTTGCATTCATAAATAACTGATAAAGATTAATCGGTATTTCTGTGTACAAGAAATTAACACTGGGTGCTACTGGAATGTCAATTAAAACAATACATGTTATAAGCTGAAAACATTAAAAGAAGTACTGAAGGAGAGCTATTTTAGATTGAATAAAATGGGTTACTTATAGCTAACTAAGGAACTGAATACATCATATTTTAAAATTAGGTAATGAATAAGGCATTGTAAATGTGTTTATGTCTTTTTGTAGGAAAAAAAAGACAGTCCATGAAACAAAATGTCTATAATTATTAGAATTAGTTAAGAAAACTGCAAATTGGGAACAACCTAGCATTCTAATTAATTTTTAAAGTAAGAAGTTAAAGGCTTATATGTCAGGCCTCCATTTAGTGCATGGACTAACATCTACTCAACTTTTTTATTTCATTTAATGCATTTTGCTGCTTTAGGCTTATATAGTTATCACTGTATAGTGGATATTAATATGGCAAGTAATAAGAATCTAATGTTTGATTTTAATTATATTTTGTTAGGCAAGTTTATTTTTCTTTTATTTCTTATTATTTATTTGGTTCAGCAACTGAATATGTCAAATATATTTAATAATTTGTCATCTTAATATTTTCATTGTATAGTATCATATCATGTATTATAAGGTAGCATTTCTGGCTTTGTAACTAATTTGGTTCATTTGTAGGGGTTTAAAATAGCATGTAGATCCTTTTTAACAAGGTTATGTAACCCTGATTAGTATATCCTAATTAAAATGTTGCCTTACTCACAGACACTTTAAAAAACTAAAAATATCAATAATTTGCACGTCTACTCTGTTCAGGTTACCTAACTAATATTGTGAACAAAAGACTCATGTCTATAAAGTTTAGACTGTAAATACTCCTGAAAATGTTGTGTTTCAAAGCAAAGGCAAAACTACAGCTACTGAAATTTTTGTTTACCAATTTACTCCAATTAAAATATATTTCCTAAGACAGTTAGATCATTTCTCTTGATCAAAATATTGTCATATTGCTATTAGTTATACAAAAGTTGGATAGCACAGTTACGTAGTGGTTAGCACTTCTCCCTTGCACTGGGGGTCCCCGTTTGAAATCCCAGTCAGGATACTTACTATTTTGTTTCATGGACTGTCTTTTTTTCCTACAAAAAGACAAACACATTTACAATGCCTTATGCATTACCTAATTTTAAAATATGATGTATTCAGTTCATTAGTTAGCTATAACTAACCCATTTTATTCAATCTGAAAAAGCTCTCCTTCAGTACTTCTTTAATGTTTTCAGCTCACAACATGTATTGTTTTAATTGACGTTCCAGTAGCACGCAGGGTTTAAGGTTTTTAACCTTAGTGTGAGACAAGTTTTTTTAATGATAGTTTAGAGTTAGGACCGCACTATAAGAGGTGCCTTGGCGTGGCTGGGTGGCTTTCACATTTTCTGCAGAAGATGTGTATCTAAACCTCTGTTTTTAACCTTAGTGTGAGACAAGTTTTTTTACATGCTAACTTGTGAGTGTGCCAGGAAAACTTTTTGCTATTTTAATGTTTAAATCCAATTCCATGTGCACCTTACTGTACAGCTGGTGACGAATTGATGGGTGTGTTTTTCATCTGTTTTGCTTGACTGTTTTGGTGCAGTGATGCATGGGGGGTCTCAGCTGCCATTGGCATGTGTGGGATCCCTTGTGCGTCTTTGTGCCTTTAAGGGGGTTGGGCTTCCTTCCTGACAAACCTGCACCCAATTTTATCTTCTGCCCCATGTGCTTCAAGATGGAGGCTCTGATAGTTTAGAGTTAGTACCGCACTATTAGAGGTGCCTTGGCGCGGCAAAAAAAAAAGGAAGAGCAGCACAGAGAAGGGAAACTACCATGGATTACAGTAAGGTACACATCACAGTATTGTTTTGTTAAAAAATCTGAGGGTTTAATGTCACTTTAACCTTAGATATGCTGCCTTTTGATAATATTTAAATCTCAATTTTTATTACCCTGTACACTTATGAAGAATATGTTTAGGTAATCTCTGCTTTAATACAAAATTGGACGAATCACTTATCAGCTAGTATTCAAGATTTGGGGGTCTACTCACTAAGCTGCCGCAGGCAGCCGAGTGAATGACCGACCTAAAGCGAAGTGAGCCGAATGCTGTTCGGCTATTCACTTAAGGCTGGTACGGCTGATTTCAGCTGTATATCGGCTGAAATCAGCCGTACATCGCATGGCTTCGGGTTGGCCGAATATGCTCAGCATGTTCGGCCGGCCCGAAGTGCAGGAGTTTGACTCAGCCGATCCAACATCTGGGTCGGCTAAGCCGAACCTCCGACAGGCTACTCACTGCTGTTCGGTCTATTGTTATAGATGCCGAACAGCAGTGAGTGAATAGCCGAATGCCGCTGAGCAGAACAGAAAAATCGTTTAAAAAGTACAAAAAAAGAAATAGAAAACGATTGTGCAGAGCTAGCAGTGACAGCTAGCTCCGCCCAACTGTTTTATATTGTCTGGCGGTTCTGCTGCCATTAAAAAAAAAAAAAATTGCCATAGGACTGCATTGCTAGATTCTTATTGGCTATTTAATAGCAAACTAGCTATTGTATCCCCCCTCTGCTGCTGTCAATCACTAGTGGGGACCTGATAGAGAACTGCAGCAGTGGGCGGGTACAATAGCTAGTTTGCTATTGGCTATTACAAATTGAAATAACCAATAAGAATCTAGCAATGCATTCCTATGGTGATTTTTTTTTTATTTTTATTCTGATGCCAGCCAACGGCTCCAGGTCAGAATAAAAAAAAAGAATAATCAGTGTTTCTCTCCTGGGCGGCCGGGATCGGGAGACTCCCGGAGCGCCCGGGAGAGTTAGGCTGTCTGGAGATCAGTGTCCATGGTTAGCTGGTAACCAGGGACGCTGATCTCTCTGCAACTGGCCGGAGCCAGTCATAACATCACTGGTGGCTCCGCCCAGCTGTCAGAAACACGCTGTAGAGATCATTTGGCCAGCTCTGCCTTTCACCACGGCTCAGTCAAGCCGAAGCATATGCCTTCGGCTCGACTGAGCCGCTCGGCCGACTTCGGGAGGTGTACGGGCTATAGTGAATAGCCTGTACAGCAGCCCTTTGGTTCTACTCAACAGAAGGGGTCCTGAGGCCAAAGCTAGCCGAAGGATCAGGCAAAGCTACAGCTAGATCCTTCGGCAGCTTAGTGAATAGACCCCTTAGCTTCATAATGGTTGTGGCAATGGTTGGAAATGGAAATCACATATTAGTTTTGGCTGACATTGCCCTTTAAATAATTTGGAAGCTATTTTAGCATTTAATATTTAATTTAAACATGATGCATAAAGTAAATTAAATATGTAGTGCATGCATTTTCAAAGTCAATTCAGCTACCTACATGTTCTATGTGGTACTCTGAAACCCGTTCATAACATCTTTGTAACTTTAACGCTCTCTAGAGACTTTTAAAGAAACAAGCTCTTATTTTCAGCAAACAATGTTATTGATTCTCTGATAATTTAACTTCAGATGCAAGTGTTCTGATAACACCTAATCCAGTGTAAGAATTATATATCAGGAGATAAATTATCCAAAGGATTTTAAACCTGATCTTTCTTTAATCCATGTAATTTTATCAGATAATTTAAACATCCAGCTCTGATTACAAGATAATGGTTCTTACTTTTCAAAGGTACCTAAAAATACCTTCACAATTCAAAGTAGAAAATCAATGTTCTGTTTAGATTTAGAAAAACAAAAAAGGCACACATATTCACTGCTTTTTAATAAAAAAAAAAAACATTGCAAATTCAGACAGTGCAAAATGAAAGCTGTTGAGTAGGGCACAGTTTTTTAAAGTTAATGCACAAACAAGTATAAAGTAAATTATCTATTACATTATACATTACATTATTTTTTATGACAATGTAGTTATTACTCTCCATATCCACCTCCTGGTTTGTAATAGCCACCTCATTTTGAAGGGATGACAATATGCCCCCTTCAACTGTCAATAGGATTTTCTGAAAATCCACTGACCCTATGGGGGTGATTTACTAACCTAAACACACGCAAGCACCAGGTGCGTGTGATTTTTACACAGCAAAGCGCATTTATCAACCAAAAAGTCTCTATAAGCATGTTTCCACGAATGCCATATATGGAAAAATCCTGCACATGATGCATATATAATGCTGCTTCACAGTTTAGACAAAAAGGGTTAGCTCATGCATTTACATTCCTGCATTCATCAACGCAAGCAACACAATGTAGAGCTAATTTACACAACATCACCTTGCAATTCAGGGCAGGGCTTTGCACAACACACCAGCTGGGTGTGTACACACTACAAAGGTGTTTAGATTCCACCCATAGATCATGCTGGGAGGGAACACACTACAGAGGTGTATACACGTTTGTGGTGTGTTTATAAGGTTAGTAAATCAACCCCAATGTCTTACCCTTCTTATTTTAAGCTGTGCAATGGTCTTGTCACCACCCTGAGCTGCTAAAAGTATTAACCTCCCTGGCGGTATGATTTTTAAATTTTTTCATGTCATTTTTCAGTCTATTTTTTTCGTCTTCGTCGTTTTTAAAAAAAAAATATCCTGCCGGTTTCGCCCCCTGCAACGCGTACGCTCGCAAGCAACGGAACCCGTAAGATGGAAGCTAGCGTCGGCCGCATAACACGCGCGGCTCGAGGGACAAGGTAAGTAAATGCTATGCAGCTTTCCCGAGTGTAGCTCATGGTTACCGCTTATGGTATGGAAAAGTAACCCCGAGCTACACTCAGGAATACCGCCAGGGAGGTTAAGGTAAAATTATAAGAAAAAAGACTGCTAGTACTGCTAATTATCAGAATAAAATTGCCAAAACTGCACACAGTTCTAATAACAATTTCACATATGGACCTGAGGTATGACCAGATACTTCTGTCCCAGAAGTTGATGTTGACCCACCATGCAAAGCTGCAGGGGGATATATAATAATCTATTGCATCCCAAAATTATTTAGACCAACTTCTGGACCCACAACACAGCACATGCAACACAGCAACATACAGTGAAAGACATGTAACATCAGCAGCAATGCACAGTGAATAAATGTTTAAGTTTCAGCTTCCTAGTAGCAGTAAATTGTAAAGCAAAGGCCAGCAATAAAGCCGATATTTATCTTTTAGAAGCTTTTGACCTATCAAGACATTCTGGAGATGATGCTGAATAGGTTCCTGGACTTTCCTTTAATTCCACAGGGAAGCATCACACCCATTAAATATTGAAAATACACCTTTTTTCCATTAGGGTCAGGGAAAATATAAAAAGAGTAACCAACACATTTTGGGGGTCTGAAGCACACCTCCTTCATCAGAGCTTAATTAGAGAAATCATGTATGTGGGCTACAATCTGTACAGTTTGAAATGTATATTGAGTTGAGATGGGAGCTGTAAAACCAGCTGCTAACAAGCCTGAAGTACTCTCATCACAACTAAATACAACTTGCAGGGATTGTACTCCCCATATATGATTTCTCTCATTAATCCCTGATGAAATAGATGTGTTTTGGAGCCCTAAAACACACTGGTTACTTGAATGTGCCCTGAACCTAATGGAATAAAGTTGCATCTGGACTGATTTAACCCCTTCGTGACTGACGACGTACAGTGTACGTCGCCAGCATCGTGGCTGTTTAAACAGACTCCCGGTGACTTTTGCCGCCGGGACTCTGTTTAAACTTGTAGAGCCGACTGTCAGCTTTAAAACAGAAGCGATCCTGGCGACTTACCTGTCGCCAGATCGCTTCTGCGTCCCGAAGAAGGGGCCATCCCCCCC
>NW_017308790.1:0-23040 GCF_000935625.1 Nanorana parkeri | reverse complement strand
ATCTCTAAATTGATGACCAGTGGGGGCTTTTAAAGCATCTTCAATGGACTTTCTGGGGTACTGGGGTTTTTCGCAGTTTTACGGATGCACGCAATTTGTAACCTGGGCATGTTGGGTATCGTTTTACTCGTTGTAACCTCATCTTTTATATTTCATTAAAAAAAATGGGTATTTTGTTGTGTTTTGGGGCATTTAATTAAATGTTTCCCTAAATATACGGGTTTAATAAGGAGTTGCGCTAATATTGCGCAACATAAAAATTTGCAACTACCACCATTTTATTCTATAGGGTCTTGGCATTCAGAAAATATATAATGTTGGGGGGTTTTAAGTAATTTTCAGGCCTAAAATGTGGAATATAACATGGGTACAAAAAATGAAAAAAAAGGCCTCAGTCATGAAGGGGTTAATTTCAATTTCTACATTTACCGAGTTCACTGTCGAGCCAAGGATGTTGTAGAGATCATTTGGATTGTGAAAGCTGCCTACACATCAGCTAGATCACACTTTTTCACATCACCTAACTACTGTGTGAAACACCAAGAGAATAAGAACACAGGCCCAGTGTTTTCTTTCCACAGATATTAGTTTAGTATTAGTTTAGTATTAAGTCCACTTCCACAAATATTAGTTTAGTATTCTGTCTGTCACTAACTAAAATAATTCACCCTTCATAGAGTCAAAGCAGTGAAGCGCTGCAAAAAGACAATCCCTCCTCAATGGGAAATCCTTAAAAGCACACTGCAGGATGCTGCCCCCCAAAGAAGCCGGGAAAGCTGTGGAATCTGGGAAAAGAAAACAGAGGGGGCGCCTTTCCTGGTGCAGATCAACTTTATTTTCAATAGTCAAAGATAAACCGAAAGATACTCACAGACATAGATAAAAGACTACCATATAATGTGAGCTGACAGCAGATGGACATTCACTGAGGGGATCCAGTGTGCAAATGACGTTGACGCGTTTCCGGGGCACGCCCCCTTCGTGTCAACGTCATTTGCACACTGGATCCCCTCAGTGGATGTCCATCTGCTGTCAGCTCACATTATATGGCTGTCTTTTATCTATGTCTGTGAGCCTCTGTTTTCTTTTCCCAAATTCACCCTTCATGCTTGAAATAAAACCCTTCAATAGACATTTCCTTTTGTCCATCAGTGGAAGAAACTTTTTGTGGTTGATTTAGTAAAGGAAAATTGGCTATTCACTTTACAAGATATTTCCTTAGCTTAGTAAATTATCCAGTCATGTGAAGGTATATGCAACTATTTTCTTTGCACATGATTGGGTATGCTTACAAAGTGAATTTTCACCACATTACTAAACTAAGGGAAAATGTCACTTGCAAAGTAAACAGCCTATGTACCTTTGGTAAATGAACCCCCTTGTGTGTGATTTATTTATTGAGACTCAAAGTAGGGACAGAAATTAAAAGTAATAGGCACAGTTAAGAAATTAATGAACTTTTTCCACCGAAAATTACAAGACAGAAATGGAACTAATAATCACTTTTTATTTAAACAAAAAATGATTCCATGATAATTCCCAAAAAATTTAATTAGCGCACTCCATCATACAATGTATGACATTTGTATTAACCAGATACACCTAATGAAGGGATTGGGCCATGTTGCTAGAAATAAATGATAAATCTTGTGAGGGTAGGTAGCACATATTGTTTAAAATTAGTAATCAATTATTTTTTGTTTTTCAAATGTGTTTTGTTTATATTCGATAGTATTTACTAGAAAGGTCACAAAAATAATATCTGCCCATTTTAAGGAATTTGTGTGTGTTTTGGCAATTTAATTTATACAAACCCTCTACACCCCATTTCTTTGTGTGCCCAGGTAGACATCTAGTCTAACAGGTATCTATCTTACCTTATCTGCATAAATATATGCTTGTAAATGGTAGATGCCCAAAATGGCTGTTCTATAGCACTGTTTAAATATGCAGGTGGTAAGCAGATAGTGCAGAATAATTTAATTCCTGTTGTGCATTATACACTTAACGTCAGTGTGAAAGAACATAAGCAAGTTTTTAAACAGCATTGAGGAGTAATATAACAGTTACATAACCTGCCCTATTAGTGTAATAGTATGATTATTTTAGCACAATTAGGAATTAGGGAACATGTCCTATTATCTTTATCTGGCATCTTTTAATATATCCACCTATTTGCTTTATGTTTGTTGTTTTGTAATAAACATTTCCTGTGTCATTTTCATTGATCATTCATTATTTTTGTGAAAAAATATTTCACAAACAAAGGAATCCTTTTCCACAATCATTAAAATGCATCAACAAAAATAGTATTGCTGCAGTTTCTGAGTCAGACACACAATCTCCAGTACTCATACTATGTGGATTGGGTATAGTACTGTATACACAAAGAAAGTGATAAGTGAGATAAATAATGTTAATGGGATGCTTGATGGAGCTTCCCCTTCTCCCACCTCTGTCCCTCCTGAACAGGTTGTACCCCTCTATGTTGGTGGCCCAATCATCTGCTCTGTCTAGCCAGGTTTCCGCTATTCCCACTATATTGAAGTCCTCTTCGAGTATCATAAGCTCAAGCTCTTCTAATTTATTTGCCAGACTTGTAGCGTTTGTGTACATACATTTAATTCCTGTCTTGTTATTGGAGAAAGGTTTAGGTGATATTGGTATTCCGGTATCACTTATATTATCTTCAGCTATAGGATTTACTATATTGACTGCTTTGGCACTGGTGACTGTAGTGAGCCCACTATTTGCCCCTTTGTTACGTCCCTCTTTATTATATGTATTCATGTTAAAGTAATCACTACTTAAGTTTAATATTTTATGCCCTCCCCCCCCATTATCTAGTTTAAAAGCTCCTCCAGTCTTTCTACCATTTTTCCCCCCAGGAATGTTGCACCTTCCCCATTAAGATGCAGCCCGTCTCGGCCGAAGAGCCGGTAGCCGACAGTTGGAGTCCAGTGCTCCTCTTAGTTTAAATGATTACAATGAGTTGAGGCCCTTTTTTTCAAATTCTTTATTTTACAGACCTCTAACATACAGGCAGTATAAAAATTAGAAACTCCATGGATAGCATTCGTACATGTACAAAGATACAATAGGTTCCATAAGCAGAATAAGCAGTGAAAATATAGGAAGCCATTGCACATCACAGTCTGCCTCGTGTGGTCCCAGGTCTACAGTACACATCATTGCGCCCGCACATCAGTGCAGATTTTCAAGTTATATAAAACACACAAAGAGTAACAAAAGATCTAACGAGTAGTGTTAGGCAGAAAAGTTGAGGCTCTGCATGTTCGGCCGACCCGAAGTGCAGAAGGAGTTCGACTCAGCCGATCCAACATCTGGATCGGCTGAGCCGACCCTCCGGCAGGCTACTCACTGCTGTTCGGTCTATTCTTATAGATGGCGAACAGCAGTGAGTGAATAGCCGAATGCCGCTGAGCGGCATTCGGCTCGGCTGTTCTGCTCGGTCCCTCAGAGGGACCGAGCAGAACAGAAAAAGAGTTCAAAAAGTAAATAGAAAACGATTGTGAGGAGCTAGTAGTGACAGCTGACAAAATAAAAACAAAATTTCCCATTGAAATGCATTGCTACATTACTATTGGCTATTTCAATTTCCTATAGCCAATAGTAAACTAGCATTGTACCCACCCTCTGCAGATGGACCTGATGGAGAACTGCAGCAGAGGGCGGGTAGAATGCTAGTTTACTATTGGCTATTGCAAATTGAAATAGCCAATGGTAATGTAGCAAAGCATTTCAATGAGATTTTTTTTTCTATTCTGACAAGCTCTGTGTCAGAATAAAAAAAAAAGAAACAGCAGTGTTTCTCTCCTTGGCGGCTGGGAGCAGGAGACTCCAGGGAGAGTTAGCTGTTTGGAGATCAGTGTCCCTGGTTAGCAGGTAACCAGGGACGCTGATCTCTCTGCAATTGGCCGGAGCCAGCCGTAAGATCACGGCTGGCTCCGCCCAGCTGTTGGAAGCAGGCTGTCGGCCGGCCAATGGCCAGCCATTTGGCCAGCTTCGGCTTTCAGCGTGGCTCAGTCATATGCAGTCGAGCCGAGGCATATGCCTTCGGCTCGACTGAGCTGCTCGGCCAACTTCGGGAGATGTACAGGCTATAGGGAATAGCCCGTACAGCAGCCCTTCGGTTCTACTGAACCGAAGGGGTCCTGGGGCCGAAGCTAGCTGAAGGATCGGCCGAAGCTACGGCTAGATCCTTCGGCAGCTTCGTGAATAGACCCCATAGTCCTCAATCTCTTTTTCTGCAGCCTCCGCACTAAATGAATAAAAAGCACTAGAGTACAGAGGCTTCCCATTCATTCAGAAACTGGTGATAGTAAAATATTTACTATACTCCACTTATAAATAGTTAGAAGCCTCTGCAGTGAGCTACTGCCCATTCAGAAATTCATGAATGAACAGGAAGTGATGTAAAGCACCTACTGTTTATTTATAACTGGGGACACATAGTACTTTGTGTCCCCAGTTGTTTACACACATTGTAGTGAACAGCTGATCACTCCAGTGTTTGCTTTGCACAGAGTATCACAGATACTTACCAATCCTCCCGCTGTGCCATCTGACCTGCTCACGCCAACAACAAAAGGTGGCCAAAGCAAAAGGTGACATTTCTCCTCTGATCCCTGCTGCCTCAGCCCAAACAAGTGAGGGAGAGAAGTGGGGATCCAAGGAGAAATAGATCTCAGCCTGGAGTGAGGATAGGCTGCAAATGCTGGCAGAGGCAGTGCCGGTGGGGGGCACCCAGATTTTTTGTTAATAGCTGTCATCAGTGACTTGTCAGGTGCTGATGACAGCTTTTATTTTGTAGGGGACCATCAGGGGAACTGTTTTGGTAAAGGTTCATGAGCTTATAGCAGCACAGTAAAAGCCACTGGCATAAGACTTACTGACATGGCCAGCTGGAAGCAGTTGTGTTCTGCCGTAAGCCTTACGTCAGTGCAGCAAAAGGGTTAAACTGAGCTGTTCAGTAAGAGATACATTGCTGGAATAACTCACTAAGATAAGTCATTAACTTCTGTATGTAAATTTAATTTTGAATTATTGAGTTCTGTGAATAACGGACTTTACCGAGTGAAAGTTATGAACCTTAAGCTCCACTTTTGGCTCAAGAAAGAAAATATAGCCTTTTTTTAATATGCAACATTTTAAATGTATTTGACTAAGTTTTTTAGGAAAATGATCATACATTTAAAAGGTTATTTTTGTGGTAGGTTAAAGTAACCCTATTCTCAAAGTAATATGGAGGTTTCCTTTGCTGATTTCTTTTCTTGTAAATGTTAAATGCCTGGCTGCCATGTTGACCATCTTTCTTTAGTTTCTTGAGGCCTATCCTAGAATAAGTGTGTATACTTATTCCAGGTCAGTAAACTTATCAATGCTATAGGGCCAGCATAATATTTAGGCAACCAGGATTTTTCTAAGAAGGTCAGTAATGTCAGTGCTCATATTTCCCTTAAGAAATGTTTACTTTTAGGTTAGAGATATCTTTAGAGTATATTAGAATTAATCATTAGGTTTTAGGTTAATTGCTAAGTGCTTGATTAAATATTTAGTGTTAGGGCTGTTTCACACTGTGCTCAATAGTAGGTAATACATAGAAACCTAATAACTTTTCAAAAATTAAGTGCTGTTCTGCTAAAAAAAGAAATAATTTATATATGTCCTAATTCTGTAAGAATCTGTGATATCAATAAATATTATATAAAAAATATATTGTGTCCATTAATCATAAATAAGAATAAAGTGCTAATTTCAACAAATAAATTGCTTGCATCCATCCATTATTAATCACCTTCCAACGTAAGTGATTGTGTCCATCAATCACACATTCATAAAGTGCTAGTGGTGTAAGAGAAATCCACTGTGTTCCAAGTGTGACTCCAAGTCCTTTCTCTGTGCTTAAATCCAAATTGGACAGACTCATCAGAAGGATCTGACTCAGCAAAAGGATCTGACCACCTTTTAAATAGCAGTCATACATTACAATGTTTCCCAGTGTCAATATTCCTCAGTACTTATTTACCATCTTCCCATGGTTCCCCCATGCTCCTTAAGAAATACAAAGAAAGTAAACTACAAAAGAACTCCAATAGTGTAAACCTTTAAAAAAGATATTTATTCAAAACAATATTAAAAATACTCACATTCTCATAATAAAAAAGCTGCCACAAAACTTACATTATCCATACATACACTCTAGCTTCCCAGAGCACACCTTGCAAGCGTCTGGGTCCTCTGCTTCCGGGTTGTATAATGACATCAGCACGTACCCGCCTACTCAATGCGTTTCATTATTGCAATAGTTTTTGATGGAATTGGATTGATATGTGTGATGTACATTGCTAACTAGGACGCATATTAAACACTTTTTGAACAAGATATTTGGTTTATTTGTATTACTCACTATTGAGTGTAGTGTGAAAGGTAATTTGTATGCCAGAGTGGTGTAAACTATTTTAAACACAGCAGCTGGGTACCATAGGACTTAGATAGGGATGTGGACTGCATTTACAATAAATAGTGTTAGGGCTGGCTAACACCAGAGCCATTGTGCTGCCAGTGGCAGTGGTGGCTAGCAAAAATGCAACACAGCCTTGCAACAGGTGTATTTCACTCTGTGTGCTGCCTTGTGTTGAGATACATTAAAATGACGTAGGCATCAATTTATTGCACTGCAACACTGTTCATTGCAATCACAATTGGCCACAATGCAAATAAGGTAATGCTTGTGCTGTGGTGTGAACAGAACCCAGGGGTTAAGGTAAATGTGAATTTCTGAGATTAGGTAAAGGATTACACATAACTGCTTATAATAGTGTTAGTAGTAATTTTAGGTTAGGGTCAGTTAAGTGTTATGGATTAATTGTGTCAAAAGCCTTGCACCAAAACCCATAATACCAACCTCTTGGTATTGAATCTTAACTCACCTCAACAATGCAATAGGAGTCTGTAAATTTTGGTAACAGGTTGTAGTCATGGCCATGCCTATTTCAAAGTAAAATATAGCCAATTAACTGATGTGGTTACCTTCTTGGTAAACCATTAACCCATGCAAGTCAAGTGTATTTCATATAGACATACAGTTTTAAAAAGCTGTTCCATGATTACTTGTATCTGTTTTTTGAGTAAATAGGGCAAGTAAAATCTTTTACATGAATTATATATTTTTTAAACAATAAGGTAATCAGTGCCAGTAGGTGAACTGAGAAAAAAAGAGCTACCAAGCACCAAGGATATAAATACATATTTAAAAAAAATTGAAAAACAATATTGTGCTGTGCTAGAATCATACACATCTAATACAATGAAACATATATAAATTGATCACATATATGAGCCTTAAAGCAAATAAGGCATAAAAAAGATCCACACACAAAAAAGCAACAAAAACAAAAATAGTCCCAAAAAACCCCCAATGGTGACCTTGCAAGAAAATTCCTCAGATGATTCACAGCCAATCTGCATGTAATTTTCAGGTAAGGATAATCACACAATGCAGGCAGATCTTCACCTCCACCTAATGAGTGATGACAACAAGTGAATGCTCACCTGGGGAGGTAGACCCACAGAGCTAGGTCAGATGCATTTTTTCCCTTCCTAATGGGGGAGGGAAGCCCTTGCATAATAAAGGCGATAAGGTCTCCTCAGATCACAGGTACTAGCATAAATACAGGAGGAAAGAGAAAAAAGGACAATGACATAGTGAGTAAAGTCCAATAAAATGCAATTTATTAAATAAAAAATGCGTACTCACAATGGTGCAACCAATACAGGTATTGAGTATTGCTGGATCCAACCAGCAAGGCAAGTGGCAGCAAAGTGATGAAATGTCCATTCGTCTGGCTCAGCTCAGTGCAGTGACATCAGAAGCTCTGCCCAATCAAAAAAGATCTACACACAAAAAAAGCAACAGATCTGTTGTAGATCTTTTTCATGCCTTATTCGCTTGAAGGCTCATATTTGCGATTAATTTATATATGTTTAATTGTATTAGATATGTATGTGCACTGCACTCCTGACCAGGTATACGCTATATATACTGTATGTTGCATTTAAGTTAGTAGATGCATTTTTGGTGACATTTTTATTTTTCCAGTAAAAAAGCACGGCAGGAAAGTTGCTTTTGCAGGTATACTGGCATTAAATTAAATAATAATGAGATAAAAGAAATAATTATTTTGATTTGTGAAAATGTCCACAACATTCATTGTGCTTTTGTCAGCGTGCTGTTAAGTCTATTTTACTGTAAAAGGCCAGCTATTTTGTGAATACTAACACAAAGTATGTGTTTATGCTGTAATGTCTTTGGGATATATAAATGGTTATATAAGAGAATTTGAAAGTTTGTAATAATTGCAAATGCACTGTGCAATTCAACTATGCTTGTCATATTTAGGCAGCATAGATGAGAGTTTCTGAAAACAGCTCCAGTAAATTTCCGTTTATTAAGTAACTGCAGACTCACATTTTCTTGAGTCATACCAACTCTTACCACAGTGTATTTTCCTTTCTGTTTTTCAAAAACATATCTATGATAAGGTTATGGACATGTACAGTAACATTTTTCAAAGAATATTTTGAATTGATAATGAACAATATAGTTACTGTACAATTGGTTTTAAAAGGGGCATTGCAAATTTAAAGTGTTCTATTCATAGCCAAAGGTGAATTCTGAAGAATAAATCCGAATGTTTTTATTAACTTATTTGAAAAGATTTTTTCTAACAAAACAAAAACCAATGTAACAATAGGATATTAGTATAAATAGTAGAGCTGTCAAAATATGAAACATTGGGGTTTATACACTAAAGAGCCAAAGGATGTAGCTGAACATTCAGCTAATCTTTTGGCTTCCTTTGGTTCTTTAGTGAATAAACGCCTTTGGTTCAGCCAAATTGAAGGGCTGCTGTATGGGCTATTCTCAATAGCCTGTATAGCAGCCGAAGCCAGATGAAGCATACAGATGAGCTGAGCACATATGCTTCGACTCGGCTGAGCCGAAGACACAGCCGAAGTGGGGAAAATAGTCCGCCAAAGTGGACCGACTCCCTACAAATTGTTAAAAAATAGAAGCTTAAAACAGAAAAACTGTATGGGTTCCTCCACCCAATTCATACCTTTAGGTCTGGTAGGGTCGTAAGGAGGGACCCCCAATAAATAAAGAAAATACATGGGGTTCCCCTTCAAAAGTCATACCAGACCCCTTAGGTCTGCTTGGTTTTTTAAGAGGGACCCCAACACCCATAACAGAAAAAAAGGGTTCCCATTACAATTCCCAACCAGACCTTTAATCAGAGCAGTGGCCTGGCAGAGCAGGAAAGGGCGCCCCCTTCCCTCCACCATACCAGGCCTCATGTCCTCGGAATTAGGAGAATGCTTTTCCAGGGGGACCCCTGGAAAAGCTCCTTGTCTCCATGCCGATGAGCACAAGGGCTTCTTCCCCACAATCCTGGCCCAGTGGTTGTAGAAGTCTGTGGGCAGGGGGGCTCATCTGTGGGCAAGGGGGCACTCAGATGCAGCCCCTCCTTGTGAATGACCAAAGGGTTAAATCAAATGTAAATAAACACACCACACTTTTGAAAAAAATATTTAATAGAACAAAAGACAAACAACATTTTTGACAATTCCTTTATTAGTAAAAAAAATTGTCCAGTGCTGCAATCCACAGGTCAATCACGTCATCCAGCAATGTAATCCAAGGTCAATCATGATGATTGACGTCTGCTAACTCGCTGAATTAAGAAAAGACCCAAAGCCCACCAACACGACCAATCCCGCTGAACTTCCACCACTAAATTACTGATTTGACAGCTCCTGCCCAAATGTAAACAGATGGGCAGAGCTAGTCACATGACGTCACCGAACTCACACATCCCACTTATTTTCATGCCATTTCAATTCAGTGCACTATAGCATTTGGATATTCACTCTCTACTGTTCAGGCCCTATAAGAATAGGAGTGAATGTTCACCTCAGCAGATCCAGATTCTTCCCTTCTGATTAGCCGAATATCACTTCACTTCAGTTCGGTTATTAATTCGGCTTCCTTTGGCAGCTTAGTGAAAAACCCCATAATGATTATAAATTTGACTCCCTTTTATAATACAGTATATATATAGAGCGTATCTAAAGCCAAAACTAAAAGCCGAAGTTAGAGTATAGGAAACAAAACATCCCATTTGAAAGACATTTTGTCCGTTTTGATCATTTCCTAGCAATAACTGAAAATGTATTATTTTCTCCCACTTTTAGTCCTGGTGATAGTGTTCAGGTTATATTTTGCTGGTGGTAACACAGCAATTAAAATCAGACAAGGATTCTAACTAGAGGTGCACCAAAATTTTGTTTTCAGACTGAAACTGAAGAAAAATTTTAAAAGTTGTCCGGCCGAAACCCAACTTTTTGTCTAATCTTTTAAAAATAATTTGTGTAATATTTGTTTCCTGGTTATATTCCATGGCAGCGCTGACAATTGGGTTATACTCCTTCTACCCCTAGTTGACAGGAACAAAAAGGGTTAACATATACTAGCCTCAGCCCATATAAGCCCCTCCTATTCCATAGTACTCCAGTCTTTTTTGTTCCTGTCCCCCTAGGGCAGGAGGTTCTTATTTGTTTCTACAGGAATATCGTGCTTTGGCCCCAGGGGAGTTCAGCCTCTCTCCCCTGGGAAGTCCTCAGGATCCAGCTCCGAGCAAGGGTGTCCGCTTGGGGTGGTGTGCAGTGTGGTTCGTATGACCGGTACCTGTATATAGTAGTATGTTGGGGGCAGCAAGTCGTGTGTATCTCCCCCCTGCATATAGCAGATACCTGCGGTGGCTGTTGGCACTCCCTCCGTTGCGTTGGGCGGCCGCAGCGTGAGGGCAGCCTATTCGGGCAGATGCAGCTTCAGTGAGAGCTACTGCGCATGCTCGAGGACGCGATCGGTGACGTCACGGGCGGCCGGAATTCTGGCGCGAAATTTGAAATTTTCTGCACTATATGGCTGATCTCCATCTTTCAGTTGCTCCCCTTTTTGCTCTGGATCAAGATGGATGTCGGGGAATGCGGTCCCTCACCTAGCAGAGCTGGATCAGTGGAGTTGAGGTGAGGAAGGATTAAAAAAAAAAAGTTCTTCCCATTCTTTCTGAATGGGAATTTTCTCTGCCTCAGACCTAGGGGGTTCTCAGGCCACACTCTCTTTGGAACCTAAGAAGATAGATGCGCTTATCGCCCTGGTGCGCAAAACCTTGGATATGCGGGAACAGGAAGAGGTCTTGTCTCCCTCCAGCAGACACTTTACTGGTACAAGGCGGCATAGACCTTGCTTTCCAGTCAGCAAGGTTACGAAGAAACTCATTAAAGAAGAATGGGACAAGTCAGAGAAGAGAATGGGTTTTAAAGGCAGGTTCTCCCGCCTCTATCCTATTAGCAGCACTGATTCCAGCAGCTGGGATTCAGCACCCAAGGTTGATGCGGCTGTAGTGCGTTTAGAGAAGCACACCGCTTTACCGGTAGATAATGCAGGGTCCTTGAAAGACTCTATGGACCGTAAGATAGAGCACAACTTGGTGAAGGCCTATACTTCTTTAGGGATGGGTCTTCATCCAGCGTTGGCTTTGTCATCAGTATCTCGTACTTCCAGATTGTGGTTGGAGGATCTGGAGGAAGATATCAAGAGGGGAGTAAGTAGGCACCGGCTGCTGGATAGGATCCAGGACATGAAGCTGGCAGCAGAATTCTCTACCGAAGCTTCAGATGACCTTGTCCAGTCATTGGCCAGAGGTATGGTGTCTTCGGTGGTAGCCAGAAGGGCACTTTGGCTCAGATCGTGGGGTGCCGATTCCTCATCAAAGAGCAGTTTGTGCTCCCTGTCGTTCCAGGGTGATATGTTGTTCAGCCTGGAATTAGACTCCTACATCAAGAAGTCTATTGAGAGTAGGAAAGCCATGCTTCCACAGGAGAGAGGGAGTAAACAGAGCTTTAGGGATCGGAGGCCTCGTCAGAGTAATTGGGCCTTTTCGGGACTCCAGATCCTATAAACCCAGGAGGGAGTCCTCTCGTACGCAGGCATGGAGAGGAGGATCCGGCACTGCCAGAGGTAACAGAGGCAAGAACACGAGATTTACCAAATTAGAGACCACCTTATGAAGGTGTCGATCCCGGAGATCTGGGAGTGGGCGCGCGACTGCGGCTATTCTCAGATCTCTGGGCAAGTTCAGTGACAGACTCCTGGGTGCTGAACATCATCAACGAAGGTTACAGGATCGAGTTCCGCTTTCATCCCCCCAGAGGACGCTTTCTAAAAACCAAGTTGCCGGGGGTACTGGCAAAAAAGCAGGTTATGATGGACTATGTGGAGTCCCTGTTGACCCAGGGGGCCATTGTACCTGTTCCCGAAGATCAGCATTTTATTCCCATCTTTTTTTTACTCCCAAGGCAAACGGCAGGTGGAGACCGGTCCTGGACCTAAACCAACTCAACCGATTTGTGAAGTTGAGGAAATTCAAGATGGAATCTCTTCGTACCATAATCAAGGTGGTCCGGGCGAATATGTGGATGGTGTCCATAGACCTGAAGGACGCATACTTTCACATCCCTGTGGCTCCAGGCCACCAATGGTTCCTCAGGTTCTATGTCAACCGCAGGCACTTCCAGTTCAGGGCAATGCCATTCGGACTCAGCACCGCTCCCAGGACTTTCTCGAAAGTTCTTGTTACCATCATAGCAAGGATCCGGGAGCAGGGCATCATCATTTTCCATTATTTGGACGACGTGTTGATCTTGGCAATTCGGAAGCGGAGGCAATCTTCAGCAAAGAGTTCAGTATGAATACCCTGAGACGTTACGGATGGGTATTGAATATGGAAAAGAGCGTTCTGACTCCAACCCAAACAATGGTATATTTGGGGGCAGATTTCAATACAAGTCAAGGAATGGTCCGCCTGTCCGGGGACAGAGTGCGGAGACTCAAACAGAAGGTGAGAGCGGTCTGCTCGTGCACACAGATCACAGCCGAATCCTTCATGAGCCTTCTAGGTTCCATGTCTTCATCCATCGGCCTTACACGATGGGCACAGTGAAATATGAGGGTGACTCAGGACTCCTTCCTCAAACAATACAGCTGTCAGGACAAGAGGCAGCACCTCAAGATTTCTCATGAAGTGAGCCGCTCCCTATAATGGTGGTCCCGGGACGGAAATTTGCTTCAGGGGTTCCCATTGGGGGAGATCCCATGGGTCACCATCACTACAGATGCCAGCGGGATGGGCTGGGGGGCCCATCTGGAGGGCCGATACGCACAGGGATTGTGGCCACGCGAATGGAGGAACAAACCCTCCAACCTGTTGGAGCTAAAGGCAGTGTTTCAGGCGCTCCATGCGTTTCAGGACCACATTCACTTGAAATGGGTCAAGGTTTTGGTGGACAATGCCACGGTTGTGGCATATGTGAACCATCAGGGAGGCACCAGGAGCCCGAGCTTGATGCAAATTCTCTCACCTATGATGACTTGGGTGGTGCGACATCTAGAGGGAATAAAAGCGGTGTACCTGCCAGGAATTCAGAACCACGTAGCGGACTATCTCAGCAGGAACCATATAGATCCGACGGAATGGTCTCTCTTGAGGCGGAGCTTCAACATGCTTATTCAGAGATGGGGCAAACCTCAGGTGGACCTCATGGCCTCCTACAAGAACCGCCAAGTCAGCAGGTTCCTGTCACGGTGGTTCGACAGCAGAGCAGAGGGTCGGATGTCCTATCACACCAGTGGAGTTGCACTCTGGCTTATGTTTTTCCCCCATTTTCCATGATTATGTCGGTACTTCAAAGGATAGAGAGGGAGGATGTGACGGTCATTGCCGTCATCCCATATTGACCCAGACGACCATGGTTCCCTCTTCTCCTGTCCTTGAGTATCAAGGATCCATGGAGGCTCCCAGTGTCAGTGGATCTTCTGTCCCAGATGCCGATCCACCACCCGAATCCACAGAGCCTTCAACTGATGGCATGGCTGTTGAGAGGGAAAGGCTGACGAGATCTGGTTTTTCTCCAGCAGTGGTGGATACGATGTTGATGTCCAGGAAGATGTCCACTTCGGCAGCTTATTATCGATTATGGAATATATTCTCTGCATGGGTGAAGGATAACGCTATTGACCCTTCTCTCCCTTCTCCTAAGGCAGTACTGGATTTTCTCCAAACAGGTCTGGAAAAGAAGCTTAGTTTCAGCTCCCTCAAAGTACAAGTCTCAGCTATTTCGGTTATCACTGGTATCAGATGGTCTCAGGATCAGAACATTGCCAGGTTCCTGAAGGCAGTGGGGAAGGTTAACCCTCCAAGGAGGTCTCTCTCTCCATCCTGGGATCTTCCCCTTGTGTTGGGTGAACTATCAGGTCCTCCCTTTGAGCCATTGGATGAAGTTTCATTTCAGTTCCTTTCCTAAAAAACAGTGTCTTTGGTGGCCTTGGCCTCAGGTAGGAGAGTATCGGAGCTCCAGGCATGCAGCTGTAAACGTCCTTTTCTCGTCTTCCAGGAAGATATGGGTGATTATGAGAACCGTTCCGGAATTTTTGCCAAAAGTACATTCCAGTTTCCACATGAATCAGGATATCGTGTTGCCTGCTCTCAATTCGCAGGGCAAGGACAGCTGTCTGGACTTGGTTAGATGTCTCCGAATATATGTGGATCGGTGTAGGGAATGGTGTAAATCCGACAGATTGTTTATTATTCCTGCAGGAGCAAGGAATGGGCTGGCAGCAACCAAGGCTACTCTGAGCAAGTGGATTTGGCAGGAGTGTGTTACTTTCGCGCCATCAAGTCAATGATTAAATATTTTTCAGCATACAGTTTTGTGTCTATGGATTTTGTTCCCACCCTGTTTTCTGCTTGGGGAGTCCCTAATTGTCAGCGCTGCCATGGATATGACCAGGAAAACAGAAAATGTATTTATACTTACCGTAATTTTCTTTTCCTGGTTATATTCCAAGGCAGCGCTGAGCTCCCACCTGATGGGACACTTGGCTTGGTACTTAGACTGGAGTACTATGGAATAGCAGGGGCTTATATGGGCTGAGGGTAGTATATGTTAACCCTTTTTGTTCCTGCCAACTAGGGGTAGAAGGAGTATAACCCAATTGTCAGCGCTGCCATGGAATATAACCAGGAAAAGAAAATTACGATAAGTATGAATACATTTTCCGTTTTTATTTATTCATTTATTTTTACTTTACTGTCAGGGGCTTTGGGAAAATATCAGGGGTGTAAAAAGACCCCTGATATTATCCTTTTACAATAGAATAAGAGGAGTCCTAAATCACTTCAGTCATAACGGGCTGCAGAGAAACTGGAAGCTTCCATATTGAGATCTTCTGTTTATGCATAAACTGGGAAGATGGTATTAATTACTATGTCCATAATCATGAATGAACAGGAAGTGATGTCGAGCACTTCCTACACATTCATACTTGTGGACACAGTAAACATACTATGTCCTCAGTTATTTATAAACACTTAGGGGGGAATTTATCAAAACTGGAGCTGGCAGAATCTAGAGCAGTTGCCCATGGCAACCAATACGCTTCTCTCTTCAGTTTGCTAAGTTAAGATTTGAAAATGAAAGAGAGAAGCTGATTGGTTGCCATGCACAGCTGCTCCAGATTTTGTCTGCTCCAGTTTTGATAACTTCCCCTCTTAGTGTTCAGCTAATCGCTGAGTGTTTGTATACTGCTCTTCATCTTGACTCGTCTGTCACAGGAGGCTGACTGGGCGGTGCAGGGAGAAGAGCTCCGCCTCCTGTGACACAGCTGAAAGTGGACTCCTCCCCTGCACCACTTGGTCGGCCTCTGGTGACAGCTGTCTCCTCCTTGCACAGCTCTCCATCCTGATTTGCGTGTCACAAGAGGCTGAGTAAGTCATGCGGCAGGAGAGCTTGGCCTCCTGTGATAATGCTGACAGCTCTCTTCTCCCCACCCTGCCCCAATCAGCCTCATGAAACCTTTTCTCCTGCCCACTGGGTACTGCTTTGTGTTAGAGGAGACACAGAGCAGCACCCAGCGGTGTGTAGTGAAACTAAAGATGCACCTTTCCCAAAGTACCATTTTCACCTGAAGTGTTTCGATGGACACAATTTTGGTGCATCCCTAGTTCTAACCCTTCTCTACACTATCCAAAACATGAAAAAAACTTTTGACCTTAAATACACTTTAAATGCTATTAGAGCTGAATCAAGTTTATAACATTTTCTCTTTAAAATTAAGATGAAAAGGTTTTGTAGTGGGAAAATGCTCTACTGAATTGTCACAACAGTCAAGCAAAAAGTGCTCAGGTAACAACAGAAGCAGATATAAGGCAGAAACAGCCAGAGGTTCTTCCTAAAAAAATGTTCCCCAGAAGGTTCTATGAAGTCTTTTGTGAAATTAAATAGGTAGCAGCAGGTTGCTACTCTGTGTGATACACAGCCAAGAACTGCACAGGTACCAGGACATGATGGTGTCATATCTGAGCCAGTATCTCTGTCAAAGATGTAGAGAAAAGCATATGAAGGTATTGCCAGGTGAAGTACTGTGACAAGTAATACATACCTGCAAGTGTTACACTTACAATTTGTTAGCATGTATGCACTTAACATGAAATAATATAGATGCTACAAGTCCACTTTAAAGAGTGTCTTAACTATAATTAAACTCTTATTATAGTTAATTAATGTAATTTTGCCTTAGTAAAGACTTGAAAAAAAAGATCAAATCAGACAAGGAAAAGGTAACATTTTAGGGGTGTTTTGTGCACCAGCATCAGTGCACGCTGGCAAAGACATTTGGAATCTTTGAATGTTTAAAAACAAATTACAAAAACCTCAGATTGAAATGAAAGGAATAACTGTCAGGTTTATTGAATTATTATAATGTTGTACATAATAGAGGGAAAATTGATTTTGATCTTTATTTTGATAAAAAACTTCTAAAACATCTGGTGCCATGTTCAGGAAAAATGCACAGCTGGAAAAAAAGGAGTGAATCTGCTGGGGTTGGGGGGATTTGTCATGTATACTGACACCAGAAGATACAGGGAGCTGAACATTGACTGTGATAGATGCAGGAAACTAAAACTGACCACACTAGCACATAGGAAGTTCCGTGTTTAGCGAGGTCAGTTTAAACAAGGAAGAAGGGGGAACCAGGTACTGTGAGCACACTACATGAAAATAGTAAAAGGGCGAATTAAAATGACACTGTGCATAGTTAAAGAAGTAGATAATGAAAGAATAGGGTTACAAACACTTAAAGTGTACTTCCAATTTTGCAAGTCAAATTTGAGAAAACCTCACTATGAGGGTTAT
Source organism: Nanorana parkeri (assembly GCF_000935625.1). Taxonomy (NCBI): domain Eukaryota; kingdom Metazoa; phylum Chordata; class Amphibia; order Anura; family Dicroglossidae; genus Nanorana; species Nanorana parkeri. Next base: position 5,700 of record NW_017308790.1, on the reverse strand, counting down.
TTACTATTGAGCCGAAGGTTTAATCCGAAGCATTGGCTAATCCTTTGGCTCAATACTGCCGCCGGAGCCCTCCGGTTCAGCCGAACTGAAGGGCTGCTACAAAAGCTATTTACAATAGACTGTACAGCAGTCAAAGGCAGCAGAACCGGGCGGAGAGCAGCTGTGATGTCCACCCAGCATCCTCAGGTCATTTGAGTCATCATCGTAATTGACAACGCTGGACGTCATGATTGACTTTTGGATCACAATGTTGGATCAATTTTTGGGAATCTTTTTTTTAATAAAGAAATTGTCAAAAATGTTAGTTCAGTTTTTTCAATGAAAGGATTTTTTACAAAAGTCTGGTCTCTTTATTTACAATTTATTTAACCCTTTAGGGTACAAGTGCCCCTTACTCATTAATCTGGGTGTCCTTTTACTAAAGGGGGCACCCAAATGCAAATAAGCCCCCCTACCCACAGACCCCAACAACCAATGCCACAGGATTGTGGGAAAGAGGCCCTTGTCCCCACTGGCATGGGGACGAGGTGCTTTTCCAGGATGGCCCGTGGAAAAACACCCTCCCAGTGCTGTAGGCATGTGGCCTGGTACGGCAGGGAAGGGGGACACTCACTCATCCCCCCTTTCCTGCCCTGCCAGGCCTATGCTCAGATTAAGGGTCTGGTTGGGAATTTTAGGGGGACCCCATGTTTTCCCCCCATTTTTGGCGGTGGGGTCCCTCCTACCATTCCTACCAGACCTAAAGGGTCTGGTATGGATCGAGAGAAGGACCCCAAGCTGTTTTGTTTTCTTTGTTTACATTTTTTTATTCTGCTCGCTACCTCGGAGTGAGTAAACTGCTGAAGGCTCGGCTCAGCCGATCCTGATGTTGGATCGGTTTAGTCGAATGTGTTCTTCACTTTGGCTCAGCCGAACATGCTGAGCATGTTCAGCTGAACCGAAGCCAGCCATAGCCAGCTAATGTTTGGCCGATTTTAGCTAAATTACAGCTGAAATCAGCTATACAGGGCTCACTTGGCCGGCTTCGGCAGCTTAGTGAATAACCCCCTATATGTTTGTTATGTATTTCCATTTACATGGCGTACCAAAAAATTATTTAGGCTACTCTGAACCATTTGAGAGTGAAACTATAGTGTCAGACTGAGGGTCAAACTGAGCTTCCTCTGAATAACATGCAATGCATCACAGGTTTTAAGCCTTTGTTAGGACAGTGTTCAAATCTAGTTTACAACTTGATAATTGAATCAGACAGGGGTAATTAGATAAAATACCTAGATAAAATAATGTTGCACAACCTCCCCCCGTAACATTACATAGTAGGGAGGCTAGGTATGATTTTAAGGCAAGTATGAAGCACTTAAAAATGTAAGCAGCATTTTTTTTTATTTCCATGCTATGTGAATGGGAGCAAACAACAATTATAAAGTAAATATTATTCCAAATTGGCTGCAAATGTGGAACTACACTTTAAGGCCTCTTTTTGTCTGGTCTGGTTATATGCCTTAAATAAATAAAGATGTTTACTGGCATAAAAACTGTGTGCAAACACTTTTTCCCTACATTTTGTTAGTACCGATGTGTGCGATGTCAGTACCGATAAGCTAGCTCCGCCCAACTGTTTCCTATTGGCCGGGACCTGCTAGAGTTTTCTTCGGCTGAGCCGCTCGGCCGCCTTTGGCTGCTGTACGGGCTATAGTGAATAGGCAGATCTATAGTGGTCTATAGTGAACAGTCTACTAACTGCTGGAAATAGAAGTGGTCTTTCTTTAGCACCATCTTGTGGCTGATTTTGAGATGGCAGGTAGGTAAGTAAATAAAGCTCTGCGTGTGGGCCAGAATACATGGGCAAGAATGCAGAAGATTTCATGAACAGAAACATTAAAGCTAAACTACAGCCTTACCTTCACTCTTGCACCGTTATGCTGATGTTGCTTGTTCATTTTTCACTGCACACTGTAAGCTTTTCATAGTGTCCATTAGAAGTTGCAGCATGTCAGATAGAACTTGCCTAATTTCCAGGCTGGAAGACATCATCCAGCTTTATCTAGCCCTTCAGCCATACTGTGCTTGGTCTGCCCCTTTCTTTTTTTTTGGATTTTAGTTCTTTTTTATTATGAAGGCTCAGGAGCACCTGTGGGAGCTATCTAGGGTTGTCTTCGTGCAAATGCAGCCATTCTAGGAGCGCCCACTCTTTCTAATGGACATCCACCCATCAAAGCATTTTGATATTCACATAACTTCTCCCAAAAACCAGCCCACTGCTTGCAATAAGGATGAGGGCTTGTAAGAAGATTTCAGAGGCATGGTGCTGTAATGTTTTCAGGAAGCTATTTACATGCCTGACTGGCCCCTCCCACCCGCCATTATCTGCCTGCAGATAAGCACATAAGCCTAGTGATGACACCTAGGTCTAAATTAAGTTATATATAGAAACATGATTTTATTTGAAAGTTTAATTAGCACGTTGATAATGAAAGTAAGAAAGAATGAGGGGAAAAGGGGAAGAAAAGATAAGCAAAACAAACTTTATCTTTAAGGACTCCTAACAATCCTCTGCATTGGGCTAATGACATGGTAGGGAGAAAGTTCATACAACGCCCAAGCAAGAATGCCTATAAACACCATTATAAAGGTGAAGATAAAACAAAGCAGATGAAGATATAATATGGGCTTAGAAAGAATATTGAACACACAGATCAGTATCTGCAATAACACAATGTGATATTTTTCTTGGTTTTTGTAAGGTTTTTTACTGAAAAGCAATGAAAGATAATGTATCATATGCCTTTAAATTAAGGTGTGTTATTTGCACATCCTAATATCAGAATACTTTTGGGCTTTACTTCAAATTCATCTCCCAAGTTAAAACACCTACAGAAAGCTCTTCTGTTACTGCTGCGTTGTGTGACAAGAAATATAGAAAAGAAATATGTTACTACTTCCAATTACATTTGTGTAAGTTGATGTTTATGGGTATATTATGTATGTGCTGGTCGAGGAATCAAGACTGTGAACTGTTTATTCAAGGGCAGTAACTAAATTATAACGGCACATCTGCATTAATCTTGCTATGCATAGTGTCTTTGTTGTGTTATTTCTCAGAAGTGACGATAATCCCTGTCACACCATGCCTATTTGAAGAAGAGAATAAATATCAGAATAGTCTGCATTAGATGTTTTCACATTAGTCACTTGCTATATCTCTGCAGCAACATGTTACAAATTGACAAAATAATTGCTAACAAGATTATTTTCCATACTTACAGAGATGATCATATCATTTATGCAAACACATTCTTCAGTGCCCTTGAGCATGTAAGACAGCCTATAATGAGAATATATGCAGCCACCTTTAATTCAAACTTTTATAAGTATGGGGCTATATGACATAACCTGTCTATTTGTGACAGTGCTGTTCTGTACTCGCTAAAAGGGATATTGGTTTTGTCCACAGAACTATGCTAGATGAATACATTTTTCTTAAGTATCTGAGTATCTGAGTTTATCAGAACTCCAAAATGGCATACGTATTCAATGTAGTGTATTTTGTTTTTAACTTTTCAAAAAGTTGTGAACTATCACTTCATTGAGACCATACAAAACAAAAAAAGATTTGTCCATCCAGCACAAGTTAAATCTAGGATAGAATGCATTATCTTTAACAGATTTTGCTGTAGGCATCCAAATTTGATTTTCCAAATAATCTAACAAACATTTTCTAATTCATACGTGTATTCATAAAGGGGTATACAAGGCCATACTCAGGTATACTGCAGCATTGAAATGTTCAATGTAAAATGAGACTAATGTGTTCTAAGAATACATTCCTCACACCATTACACCACCACCATTACCAGTATTACGTAGTACTGGCACAAGATATAATTAATTCCTGAGTTAATAATGCACACATAAAATTGTGATCCTACCATCTGCACATTTAAGTTGAGATTTTTTAGATAAGGCAATTTTTGTCTTGTTGACAGGAGTGTTACCCAGTATTCTCCTTTGACAGCTAAGGTCCATACTTTTGAAGGTTTGATGTGTTCTGCATTTGAAGTTGCACTTTAGCAAAATACTGTTGTTTAGAGATGTTATATGAGCTGTTCAAATATAAATTTTGCAGAACTTTATACAGTTTCTGACCAGCAATAGTTGATAAGTACGAGCTTAAAATTACCAAATTGATGGTGCTGTTTAATGAAAACAGTTCACGAAGGTGACTTGCTGTCACAGTCTAGCAAGGTTTGGGTTAGTATGGATCTCAGCTGCGGAGATTGATGAATAGGATTGAGGGCTTGGTTCAGTTTAGCGGACCCCAATGCACTCAGTACCAAGGGGAACCGCTTAACATCATGTACCCCGACCTATGTGTGTTGGTTTTTGGGGTTGATTTACTAACCTTTTAAACACACCACGAACGTGTATACACCTCTGTAGTGTGTTCCCTCCCAGCATGATCTATGGGAGGAATCGAAACACCTTTGTAGTGTGTACACACCCAGCAGGTGTGTTGTGCAAAGCCCTGCCCTGAATTGCAAGGTAATGTGGTGTAAATTAGCTCTATGTTATGTTGCTTGCGTTGATGAATGCAGGAATGTAAATGCATGAGCTAACCATTTTTGTCTAAACTGTGAAGCAGCATTATATATGCATCATGTGCATGATTTTTCCATATATGGCATTAGTGGAACTATGCTTTTAGAGACTTTTTGGTTGATAAATACGTTTTGCTGTGTGAAAATCAGACACACCTGGTGCGTGCGTGTGTTTAGGTTAGTAAATCACCCCCTCTGTCTCTTGCTCTGTCCTCAGAGCCACTTGCTCGACGTTCCAGAACGATAGACCATCGAGTGAGTGGCTCAGCTCTGTTTTTGAGGAGGAGCTGCGGCCAAAGGGAGGAGTCGGCCGTGATGTCATGGACGGACGGCACGCCTCAAACACGGAGCTCTGATCCGGGTAGGTCTGTGACACTTGCACTTCAAAAAGTACTGAATAGTTTATGGCTTAATGTCATCACATATGAAAAAAACAAGGTTTTGGGACTACACAGTGACAATCACTATGTTATCCTGAGAAAGCAACCCTGTAAGGCCTGTAAATGCAATTTCTAATGTGAAAAACATAATCTCACAGTAAACTGGCAAACACACTTCTTAGAGTGGGATCACCTTTAAACAAAAGTAAGCCTTGTGGACATTCCTTAGCTTAAACATGTCTCTCTCATTAAAAGGGGTCTTTTAGCCCCCATGAACTTCCTCATTGATTCAATACCTGTTTGGTTTTGCAATGTTCTTGGAAATGTTAAAAACTGTGGTGCTTGAAAAAAAATCTTCAGGCATAAAGTATAGGCATGTAGTGGTGCCTGAAAATACCTGCAGCAGCAATTTTCTGTTGTTAAGGCTGAATTATGGGTTGTGCTTACAAATAAAAATCTGACACTTCTGGGTTGTTCTGTAGCTAGTTACTTTTCCTTTTCATTTCTACTGATCCATTACTATGATTGTCTGCCTCACTGATAAATAGGAAAGTGCAGAAGGTAAGAAGGGTTGGGCAAACACCAGTCCTATGAGGTAACATATGAGATTTGCCTGTCAAAATGGGTAAAGGACAATGTGCTAAATAAAATAAATCCTATTATCAAATCAAATGTAATATTTTTTTAAGTAATACATTTTTTTATTGATTTATCATAAATAT
>NW_017308789.1:106852-139351 GCF_000935625.1 Nanorana parkeri | reverse complement strand
CGAATTTCGATTCGGAACGACACGAATCGCACACGTCTAGTCCACATGTCTGGTGGAACCCTGTCCCTGAAGATCCCCTCCATGGAGGACAGGGGTATGCCTTCCTGAAGTGGAGAGTCTCTCCCCTGTGATGGATCTTCAAGAACCATGGGGCGTGAATTGGCGTTCAGCCCTTCTTAGAGTTGAGGGTCTTCTCCCTTGAAGTTGAAATGCCTCCACCTACAGGCCCTAAAGTCATCAGTAAGGGTTTTATGAAGAAAGAAAAAGAGTTGTCAAGGCTTTTCCGGTCCACCCCCTGGTGTAGGATGTTTTGTACATGGACTGGTACGTCTGGAATTGATTCAGTTTGACTGGAAAAAAAGACTGTTTGGTTAGTTTTTGGACGCCTTTATTTAGCACTTTCAGTTTGTGGTTCTTCATTTGGCCTATCCACCGCCCTCTGGGTCTTTACTAAGGGGCTGGCTCTGGTTTTTGTGCTGCTGCGCTGCCAGAGAATTCACATTGTGGGGTATCTGGACAATCTAATTTTGAAGGAGAGCTTAGCCCAGGTCTTCTCTGCCAATGTACGATAGATGATGCAGACACTTCAGGTGGATCTTTAATCTACAGAAGTCTGCGTTAGATCCAGTTCATTGCTTAGAGTACCTGGGCTTGGCCTTGGACACAGCACAGGCTTGGGTTTTTCTTCCTGAAAGAAGGTTTTGACTCTTTGTTCTTAGGTTTGGACCCTTTGCAGCAAGAAGCTACTGTTGGTGGTGATATTTGCCCAGTTTCATTCCCGACACCTTCACCTCAATATTCTGATTGTGGTGCAAAGTACCTCAGTCTCTGGATCACTATGCCTATGTAGATAAGCCAGGATCTCACTGACCTGGTGGCTGATCAGAGAAGCACTGAAGGCGGGGAAGTTTCTCCCGCCTACCTGGATGTTTTTACTATGGATGACAGTATGGCATTCTTGAGATGCTTGAGACAGGCCAGGGGACTTTGGTCCTCAAGGGAATCCAAACTTCCTATTTATGTTCTGAAGCTACAAGCGACTCGCATTGCCCTCCAGAGGTGGACAGGCCAACTTCCGAGACAAGTGATGAGGATTCAGTGGGACAACTCCACGACCATGGCTTACATCAGCCATCACGGCAGCACCTGAAGCCATGTGGCACAAAAGGAAGGGAACCTGATTCTGGCATGGGCCTAAAGGTACGTTCCAGCCATTGTCCACGGTCCACTTTCCCAGACTAGACAATTGGCAGGTGGGCATTCTCAGTCTTCAGTGCCTGGACAAGGTGTTTTAAGAAATCTGTCACTGCTGGTGAATGCCAGACATGGATATCTTGGCTTCAAAGACAAGGTGGACAGGTTCATGGCCAGGACTAGGGATCATTAGGCCCTTGGCAGTGAACATGCACAGTGACCCTGTGTGATCAATTTTGGCTGATATATGCCTTCTCTCTGATACAGATTTTTCCTCATTTGCTTCACAGTATTGAGATGGAGTTGTTTTGGTGATTTTGGTGGTGCAAAACCGGTCCAGAAGTTGGTACTTAGATATTCTCCTACTCTTGGAAGATTCTCCTTGGAATCTTTCCCCTGATCTGCTTTTTAAGTAACATCAACCATCACGGCAGCACCTGAAGCCATGTGGCACAAAAGGAAGGGAACCTGATTCTGGCATGGGCCTAAAGGTACGTTCCAGCCATTGTCCACGGTCCACTTTCCCAGACTAGACAATTGGCAGGTGGGCATTCTCAGTCTATCTATGCTGCTTCTCGGTCACTGGCTTGGCTGTTAAAGCCCATGTCCTGATTTTTAAAAATCCCATGTGATCCACCCTGTTAAAGATTTAACAATCCCATGTTATCCACCCTGTTAAAGATTTAAGACAGGACACAGGGCAGTTTCGTTCATAGGTTCTTATGAAGGGGGCGTGCCCCAGAAACACGTAAACCTTTTGCTAACACAGGGATAGAGGACGCTGGTGAATTTTATCACTCCAGACTCTCCCTGCCAGAGGTTCCGACTTCTCATCCTACTCTATTGGTTTTTTTCAACTGAATTGTTGTAAGCACAGCCTTAGAGCTGCGTGTTTTTATTATTAAATCACTCTTTTACACTATGGAGGCGCTTTCTTTTGTTCCTTGGTCTTGAGTACCCTCATAGGTGAAATCTCAGCCTTGGCTATTCTCTTTCAGAGACCTCTTTCTGCTCACTCCCTGGTAAAAACTTTTAAATAGGGATGACTCATGTAGCTCGCCTTGTTTGTTCACCGGTATTACCATGGAATCTTAATCTGGTCATTAGCTCTCCAGAGACCTCATTTTGAGACCATTAGACATATTCCCTTGACCTTACTCATAAGGTGGCCTTCCTTGTGGCTCACTTCTGCAAGACGGGTTCCAGAATTGGCTGCCTTTTCTGATTCTTCAAAGAGATAAGGTGGTTCTAAGACCTCACGTCTCCTTTCTTCCCAAGGTGGTTTCTTCCTATCCCCCTAATCGGAACGTTGTCCTGCCTTCTCTTTGCCCTGCTCCAAAGAATCCCAAAGAGATTTTCTGTACTGTTTGGAAGTGGTGCACGCGTGTGTATACTGTACCTCTATTCGCCAATCAAATGCTGTCTTCTTCCTGTTTCAGGGCTTCTACAAGGGGCACCCTGCATCTCATTCCACCATTGTACTTGTGAGTAAAATCCACGCTTTTGGTGTTTCCTTTCATTCCACCATTGCTAGGTGGATTAGCCACAAAAACCTATGCCTTGAAGGATCGGGTTCCTCTCATTCCGGTTAAAGCTTACTTAACTAGCTTTTTCAGTGCCTCTTGGGCCTGTCAGTACCAGGCATCTGTTTATCAGATTTGCAAGGCTGCCACTAGGTCTCCGGTTCATAACATTTTACCAGGTGGATGTTCAGCGTCAGCCCTAAGGTGCTTCAGGCCTCTCATTTTAAGTTGGTTCTTGTGGGCCTCCTGGCGTTGTTTGCTGTATTGGCCATCCCTCAGTTGCTCGCGGTATACTGCGGCGTCTCAGTATACCGCGAGCTACAGATTGCGGTATACTGAACCTAGGGTGACGGGAGGACGCTAGTTTGTGTCCTCCCCTTACCCTAAGGAGAACTATGGGAAAAAGCCTTAACCCCATAGTTCTCCTTTTAAAGGAGATTGTGTTCTGTGCTGTACAATTATGAAAACTGGATTTTTGATATGCCTGTAAAATCTATTTTGTGGAGTACAGTACAGGACACAGGTCAGTCCTTCTTTCTTGCTACAAAACTGATGAGTGGGAGTGTTTATATGGGCTGTCCTACAATTCTGTTTGCCAGTGTCCATTCACCTGAAGGTAGCTGCATATGACAATGTACTAAAAGAACCCTGTGCACAGAGAGTGAAAACCATAGCAATATCTCCTGCTAAGGATTCATCTACAAATTGCTGGTTCAAGGAAAGCTGCTGTAGGAAAATGTGGAGCCTGTTATTGCTGATCCAGTGGCTTTATTACTTGACCACTCTGAATCACTGACCCAGAACACGTAGGTAGGTGAGAAGTTCTGACCTCACTTCCTTGATCTGCATTCCTAGTCTAAAGGTGCCCATACACCTTACGATTATCGGACGAAACTTTTCGTCCGATGATCGAACCGTCGTACGATTTTCGTACGACGGCCCCATCCTGCCCCGATTATCGCAAGGTTCAATCAGCGGTAGTTAGAAAAAAACACCTGGACGACTTGCGGTAATTGACCGCAATTATTTTCGTTTGCGCATGCGCAGTGTTAATCGTACGACTTTTGACGGACGGAAACGCCACCAACCATGCGAACATCGTACGATCAACCAAAGTTTTCAAACATGCTTGACCGTCAAAAGTCGTACGATTGTACAGTACTATCGGTCGGGCACTCTATTCACACGTTACGATTGTCGTACGAAAAGTCGATCGCATACGATTATCGTAAGGTGTATGGGCACCTTAAGTCCATGACTAAGAAAGTCTAGAAGTCAAGGACAGCTAGACACACAGGAGCAGTTAAGCATTCGTTGTCTAGTAATACAGGTTCCTTTAGAAATGTCTGGTATACAGGAATGTTGGCTTTGTACTGTGTAAAAGAAATGCGACAGTGGGATCTGCCTCTGTTAGGCAACGCAGTCTGGTTCATCTGTACGGATTTCCTGGGTAGGCCCCATGACCCAGCACATTCCTGATGGTGTTAATCCTGAGATCCTACATTTGTTTCTGTATTTGAGTCTTTGCATAAAAAGAGAACAAGGACAGGCCATTCTCTGTCACTGTACACTTTATAGAACTATTTACGTTGGGGGATCGTGTAGCTTTGAGTGGTTTTCCCTATAATCTGTTCCTCATTCCAAGTGCTGACCCACAATGTAACAAAGCAGACGTCTGCCTTCTCTTATGCCCCAAGTTTATATTGTCAGGTTTTCCAGCATCTCCAGAAATATTGCGCAAGTCCCAGGCCTGATGATGATAAATGTTCTGTCTCCAGGTCCCTGTGCACACTCACGCCATGTGTTCATGACCTTTCAGGGGAGACTGTACAATGTAATAAGCCCGTTCTCAGGCCAGGCAGGGAAAATGATCCGAAGTCTACATCTGAGGCTGGTACTTATACAGGGAAGCTGTTGAGCTGGGGAGAGTTGATGGGATTATGTCTTTGTTAAAGAAACTGTGCTTATCCTTTCAACAGCCACTTGGCTTAAGGCTGACCCCGAACAAACAAGCCTCATCAAGAGAACTAGTTAGTGAGATGTTTCTGCCCGTCGTCTTTCCCATGGATGGGTAACTGGGACAGTATTCTGATTAATGGGTGGATATTGCATACACACACACTGCTCACCTTCCCTTTTCTCCACAGAAATGGCAAATATCTGCACCAGTTCTGAGGTCTTCACCATATTGTCTTTGTGCAGCAAGCGCTTTCTCTGCTCAGAAACCCTTCTTGTCCTCTACACAGCCCAGTTGTTTACAGACACCCCTAACTAAATGTCTCCATACCGCACAGATTTCCATCGACATTTGTGGGCAATGCAGATGCCATGTCTCCACCACTCAACACCTCACCACCACCTGCCACTCTGCCACTGCTCCAAGCTGTGAGCCCTAACCCTGCGGATGGGACCCTGAACCCATCTGAGATGAACCCACCTTCCAGCGGCACACGTAAAGCCAGAGTTCTGTATGATTACGAGGCAGCGGACAGCAGCGAGCTGCCACTCAAGGCAGACGAGGTAAGAGAGGGAAAACTGTAGCTTGCATTTCTTCCTAAAAGGAGTTTACTGTGCGCGTTTACCGGTTCCTTTTGTTCCCTTTTCAGTTAATTACCGTTTACAGCCTCCCTGGCATGGACCCAGACTGGCTCGTTGGAGAACGAGGGAATCGGAAAGGAAAAGTACCAGTTACCTACCTGGAGCTTCTCAGCTAGACTAGAGTAACAGATTTGCAGAATCTCTCGACAAGCCAATTGCCCCTAGGGGCCGACTCATTGCTCCGAGGCTGCTGCTGCTTCAAATCCCAGTTCATCTGTCGTTGCAAGTTCCCTCTTTTTCACACACAGCCCTCCTTGTAACTGATCAGCCTCCAATTGTATTGACTGAGCAGTACAGCTGTAGTTATCCGCCTCACACTGTGCATTACTAAACTGTAGTCTGCTCCCCTTTCATGACCAAAGCGGCTTGCACAAATCTCCCAAAGCTTGTTACCAATGAGGCCGCAAGCCAAGGTGGCAGCAGCTCCCACAGTGCCGAGTCTTCTGTGGTTGAGGATTCCCAACATTTTGATACTTACAGTCAAAGTGGAGTTCTGTACATTTGAGATTTCTGCGACTATAAAAAAAAATCCTCTTTGTGGGGCATGCTCGAAACTCCGAATTTTCTTGTAGTATAAAGAGAAAAAAAAATCACTTTGGCATCACTATGCAGAGAGAGAATGTAAAGGGACTTACTCGGTTCCTTTTAGAGCCAAGCCATCTTTTTTTTTAAGCAGTAGAGGAAGCCATATTGTGCCCCTTTCAAATGAGATTTCTAGTCACAAGATAGACCGTATATAATAGGCCTGGTATGAAATGGCTGTTTTACCTAGGTGCAGTGTCAGGGATGCTCTTTAAAGAGGACCTGTCAACTTGCAAAAGAGATGATGTTTGAGAACCACAATTTGTTCCCTACCCTTTATAATGTCAATGACTTATCTTGTTCAGCGAGGTTTACCTAGGCCGGTGACATCCACCATTCCCAATGCTAGAAACACAGTTTTGTTGTCTGTACTGGATTTACTGGATTACAGACTGTTCTCAAAGTGACACTAAACTCAGGAGTTACATCTTATACATCCATTCAAGTACCTGAACTATTAACCAAAATGTATCTGATTTGTGTATCACTCGGCTGTAGATCCTCAAATCATCTCTGAATTGGTGATGACACTGTCCTTCCTTCTGGAGGGGGGCTACTTATGTTCCCCATGGTCACTGTGTGTGTTGTAAAGTAGCCCCCCGCTCCAAGCTCGCTCCTGTGATGGGCTACAATCTTATCTTTAGCTTACTCATTTGTATTGCGATTGTAATCCATCACAGGAGTGAGCTTGGAGCGGTGACTACTTTACAACACACACAGGGACCATGGGGAACAAATGTAGCCACCCTCCAGAAGGAAGGACAGTGTCATCACCAATTCAGAGATGATTTGAGGATCTACAGCCGAGTGATACACAAATCCGATACATTTTGGTTAATAGTTCAGGTACTTGAATGGATGTATAAGATGTAACTCCTGAGTTTAGTGTCACTATAATACCTTGCTGGCCATCTCTAACCGATCACGAAAACAAAGCTGAATATTCTCCATTGGGTTTGTGGATACTTCAGCATAATGGAACTTTTCCCTCCCTGTCCTCCCTTCCAATGCCAGCCCTGCAGGAGTTGTAGTTTCATATGTCAAGCCACTTGCAGCATATAGATAGTCGTGGCAAGTCTGAAGCCATTCCGTTATTGGACACGGCAACTTTAACTGAATCATTATGTTCTGTGTTGTCAGTCATAGAAAGTGGGGGTAGAACATCTTCTTTTCCTCTCTGAGCTATCACTGGGGAACACAGCAGCCTGCTGGAGGAGAAGGCCTGCCCCATGGATGGACACTATTCAAAAGCAATGTACTCTCCCTGTATAGCCTATTCCAGGGGTAGTCAAACTTCTGCACCTCCTGCTGTGGTGAAACTACAAATCCCGTCATGCATCAGCCTCTGGTAGTCATGCCTGTGTCTTGCAATGCCTCATGGGATTTGTAGTTTCACCACAGCTGGAGGGCCAAAGTTTGCCTAGCCCTGGCCTATACCCTTCTGCTTAGCCTTATGTCCTAGGTCAGGGATGGCGAACCTTGGCACTCCAGCTGTTTTGGAACTAAAGTCCCATGAGGCATTGCAAGGCTCTGACAGCCACAGACATAACTCCCAGAGGCAGATGCATGTTGGGATTTGTAGTTTTGGCACAGCTGGAGTGCCAAGGTTCGCCACCCCTGTCCTAGGTGGTAGTTTCTGGTCCTGTTTAGTAGAGACCTCTTCACACTTCTCATGCGTTTTGCTGCATGAAGATGTACTGCAGGTAGCAATGCCGTTATTTCCTGTGGGGGTGCGTCACATCTATGGGATGAGGTTTAGCAGGAAAGGGAAACTATATGGCACTGTTTACACCTAATGAGAGTGTATCAGCACTGCACAGTGTGAATCCAGCCAAAAAGGGGATTCTTTTTTTTCTAGATCCCCTAATTGGGTATACAACATGAACACTGTGTCACTAGGCCAAGTAAACATTCCCCTCCCATAGTCCTCTTCATATCATTACAGGGAGAAGAAAACACACCACGTCCCCGTGACAGCCTACTCCTTTTCCAGTCGTCTCTCTGCAAATGACAGGTCCTCATTAAAGGGCAACTACATTCTGTGTGATGCTAAACTTTCCTTCATACGAATGTCACATGACTGGAATCTACTATGCTGCTCTAGGGAAGGACAGACAATGCATTTAGGGAATATGGAGCACCTTCCAACTGTAATTGTGTTTCTGTCTGAACAATTCTTGTTGCCAATAGCAACATATTCTCCCTTTTCATTCTCTCATACTGCGCTAAAACCACGCGAGAATCTGATTGGATGATGTGAGCTGCACAGTTCTTCAGTCAGAGGCCCGCTATTATTGATCTGATTTTGTCAGTTACGTTGCATTTTCTTATCTTTGTGTAATGGCCTCCTGTGCTGCAACACAAAATGGCTCCCGTACTGTCACACCCCCTCCCCTCCCTCCTACCAGGGCCAGACTCTCTCCAGCATCTCTGGTTCTGCCGTTATGTTCCAGACTTTTCTAGCAAGGTGCAGGTAAACCAAGAGGTCCACCGCTTCACCACATGTAATGATTCCTTTCTCTCCTCCTCCCCCCTGTGTGTTATTTATTGCCTGTCTGCATTTACTGTCTGTGTTTGATTAGATATATTAATAATAAATTGAAGTCATTCCTGCAAATGGAGCATTTTTGTGATTTTTTTTTTTCCCCCTCGGCAAAGACTGCTCAGACCACAACCTGTAAACAATTTCTTTTACTTTCAGTATAAATAGGGATGTCCAAAAAATACAAGTTGTCTCCAAGAAAAACAAACAAACAAGCATACAAAAAGAAAAATGAATGAAGGGCACACTGGCATGGTGGCGTCTGAAGGGCATACTGGCATCTGAAGGGCATACTGGCATGGTGGTGTCTGAAGGGCACACTGGCATGGTGGCGTCTGAAGGGCATACTGGCATCTGAAGGGCATACTGGCATCTGAAGGGCATACTGGCATGGTGGCGTCTGAAGGGCACACTGGCATGGTGGCGTCAAGCTCTGCATGCGATGACACCGAGTGCAGTCACTGCATGTTCCATGAGGAGGCTTTTATGTCTCCAGACCCACAATGGGAGTTTTCCCCACGGTAAGCTTCCACATCATAAATCCCTCATCTGACTACAGCAAGTCACATCAGATGGTTGCTGAATTGTGTACTGCCTCAGTGACTGCTTGTATGCTCACAGATGTATACAGAAATGCGTGCAGACTTGTGGTCATGTGACAGGCACTGGCCTTACAAAGATGCTTGATGGTCGCCTTAGACCTGAAACAAAACAGTAGTTGGTGGCCTGTTGGTAGCGGTCTACATAATGGTCGTGGTCCATGAAAGGGGCGATTCATTTATGTACACTCTTTAACCAGTCCCAATGGTTCCTATCTCTGTACATGCCGTATAAACACTTGGACCAGCTGGATTATTGGCTCCTGGGCTTCAGGAGATCCCTTCAACGACGTTCCGGCCTTTGACTGCGGGGAAGGCAAGTGGCCAGCTGCAGGAGAGGGAGGGACACCGCGTCGCATGTACCGTGATAGGCTGGACACCAGCGTGCTCTGAAATCAGAATAAAAGAATGGATTATTCGAGTTCTATGATATGGCCATCCTCAGAGCTTCCTCCGATCACTGGGGTATTACGTACCCTTTGGGGGATGGACATTGAGGGGAATTTATCAAAACTGGGAGTATATTTGTACTGTAACCAATCAGCTTCTCTCTCTCATTTTCAAATCTTATTCAAACAAACTGAAGAGAGATGCTGATTGGTTGCCATGGGCAACTGCTCCACATTTTGATCCATTGCCCCCATTGTATGCCCCACCTGTGTGAGTTAGATCTCCTGCACAGGAAGCGAGGAGCCTGCTTTAGCGGATAAATAAAAAGATGGCCAGTTACACTCGTCCCTCCTGAATATATTGTTCACACCGTGTCTGGGCCAGATCTGCAAATGCAGTGCGGGTTTTTTAGCTTAAAAATGGGCTTTCAGGTGCAGTCCAGTGCATTTGCAATGCATTCCAGTGCGTTCTGGACCAGAGAAAATAAGACCAGCAGTATTTTGTTTGTCTGCACCAGAACGGACTACACTGGTGTGAACAGAGCCCAGAAATACCATAGAGATACATTGAGATGCTTTTTTTTGGTCCGGGGACAAATTGTTCTGGTCTGGACAGGGTGTGAACAAGCCCTGAAAGTCAAACACCAGCACAAACTTTGTATATTTTTGATAGAAAGCAGAGAGGTCTCCATTTCTTTCCTCTGATGTGTTTCCACAATGAGCAGATTTCTGAATGTAGTTACCAGGATATGAAGTACAATCAATCTGTCCCGGGCCAAAACACACTGAGATAAAAATACTGGGAATGGTCAGACCATCTGACAGGGTTTAGTGCTGCAGGGGAAATGCCCCCGAATGGGGACGCAGGCTAGTACTAAAATCCAGACAGATGTTCTAACCCATCCCCCCACTCTACCCCCAAATAAATAGCTGGAAGTCATAGAATATAAACCATCAGACTGGGAACAGGTCTGGAGTACAGATTCATCTACTCTAAGTATTGGTTTAGTAAAGAAGAAAGGTAATACATAGAGTACAGTGCAACACCATGGAAGGGCTGTTGGTTGGTGAATTGGATTTCCAAGCTGCAGTAACATATAGACCTTAGTGCAGCTTGCTAAAGTCAATTTACCAACCAACAGCTCGGAAATTTCAGCTTTTCATCGCAAAGCCACAGATGGTCATCGTCCCATCAACAAGACTATACGGGAAAATAAAGTCTCTCTGACAAAGGTTTCCCCAATCTCTGATGATCAAATAATTCATTGATTCATACCAATTCCGAGGCGAGCTCTTGCTTCATGCGCTGCTTGTCCCGGGGGTTGACTGATGGATCACGCAGATAGAGCAGGGCTTGTGATATCAACAGATAGAAACAGTTCTCAATGATAAATAGCAGCAGAGGTCTGATGGAAAACAAATGACATAGAAATCAACATTCCGCTGATTCTTTACACATCTTTGATTTTTAAAAAGGTTTATAGGTGGGAATTTGTCAAGAATGCTGCAGACAGAACCTGAAACATTACATGCATTGTATTAGGTTGGTCCTAACTAGTGATGCCGATACCGAGTATTTGCATTATACGCTGCCCTGCTTCCTGATTGGCCGGGAAGCCGGCTCTATGCTTCCTCAACGCCAGGGAGAATGGAGCCGGCTTCCTGGGCCAATCAGGAAGCTGGATGGCATTTAATGAGTTGCCGCCCAGAGTCTTGATTGGTCAGGAAGCTGGGTGGCAAGTCATTACCCGCCCCCTGGCTTCCTGATTGGCCAGAAAGATGGCTCCATGCTTCCTTGTCACCTGGTGACGAGGGAGCATGGAGTCGGCTTCCCCGCTAATCAGGAAGCCAAGTGCAGAGTCCTTACACATCACCCGGCTTCCCAGCTACTGGTATCAGAAAGTCCTGAAAATTCCGTATCAGCGCATCCATAGTCCCAGCCATGGAGACAAGTTTCTGGGAGCATGCAGCTTCTTTTGTAAGACGCAAGCTCCATCTTGTGGTCACAAAAGGCACTGCAGCTGTTTATAATGTGTCTGACCATGTATGCCAGTGGTTCTCAACCTGTGTAACCTCAGGACCCACATTTGTCCTTGGATATTAAGTGGTGACCCAAGTCGCACTGCAATGGAACGCATGGCATTGCGTTGCAGGCGATCTTCAGCTTGGGTTCCAGTGCTTGGCTCCATCCACATGCACAGTAACAGAGCTCCATCCACATGCATTGCTTGTACAACTCCCTGGTGCGCCCCGTAGGTCACATGAGGGCGCTGCAAGCAATGCAAGTATGGATGAAGGGGAGGCTGAGGAGCCTCTCGCATAGAAAAGTGGAAGGCACGCGGCGACCCACTGAAAACGAGGTCACGACCCACCAGTTGAGAACCAAGGATGTATGCAGATTTAATGTTGCCTGTTACAGTTGACATAATGAGGCAGAGGGCTAATGGAGAGGGCTAGTTCACACCAGATGCAGTTGTGATGCAGTCCGTTCAGTTGGGCAGCTGCACCCAAAATGCATCACAATGCTTTCCTATGGGATTTCTGGTGCTCTGCTCACACCAGTGCAGTCCGTTCCCATGCAGTCAAAAAAAAGAAAAGTAAAAATATATATTTTTTTCTGTCTATTATAATCAAGCAGTCACTATGACTACTTGCTAATTTCATTTTTTTTTCTTTTTAATTTTTGGTTATTATTAGGCTGCTCCAAACTTAGGAACAGCCAATAATAACCTTAGTGACTGATCCTGA
Organism: Nanorana parkeri; assembly: GCF_000935625.1. Classification (NCBI taxonomy): domain Eukaryota; kingdom Metazoa; phylum Chordata; class Amphibia; order Anura; family Dicroglossidae; genus Nanorana; species Nanorana parkeri. The sequence goes on along the minus strand of NW_017308789.1, from coordinate 127,176 downwards.
CAGGATTAGCTCTCGCTAGGCTTCTGATGGTTCTCAGACGATCAGAAATCTGATACATTTCAGCATGAAATACATTGTTACATATTTCTGGCTGAAGAATGCATTGTTACAAAAGCCTGCAAACATTGGGCAAGTCCCGAGATCTACAGAGCTGACAAAAGTGAAATAGCAGAGCAGTGAGCCATGTTCTGCTTATCCGCTATGTCACCTGTGGAATACCGGATCGCAGGATTTCTAACTTCTTTCTTTCATTGATGAAAGAAGCTTTTACAAAAGCTTAACTAATTAATGAATGGATGCCTCCATTAATGAACGGTAAGCGCCGATTCTCATCTATACTGGAGACGTACACTGTACGTGAGCCGCTATTCAGGGTTACCAGTGATTCTCAGCGGTTAACGGCATTTCCCAACCCTGAATAGCTGCTCACGTACAGTGTACGTCTCCAGTTGTGAAGGGGTTAAGCAAAGAAACAACGCAGCAATCGTGGCAAAGTGCATCTCATTGCAGCTGTGCAGACGCATGCAGTTCTGGTGTGAGCCAGCCCTTAGAAGTTTGATCAATTCCCAGACTCTGCTGTGTTCTCGGCGCTCACCTGAGGTTCTGGCTTTCTTCTGACGGGCTGGAAGCGGAGGGCGGAACTTTCTTCTTATCCAGCTGCAGAGAGATAAGATTTGTGACAATTTATAGATCATCTCAGCCACTGTTGGGTCTGCAGATGCAGAATGACAGAAAAGACAAAGGGGTCAATCCACAAAGAGAAACGTTATTTGCGCTCTCCAGTTGTTCATTTAACTCTCCTTATTTTTCGTTTGAAAACATGACATTCACGGAAGTCCAACTCGTTATTACGCATGCTCGTTAAGGCTCCTGACTGAAACATTAGGGAGTTGTTATTTGTTTGACGTTATTTTAGCAACTGAAACGTTATTTTTACGTCTTGAATCGTAGAACGTTTAAGGTGTTAAAATACGTTTGACTGATGCATTCTGGGAGGAGAAGGGGAGGAGAAGGGGAGGAGAAGGGGAGGAGAAGGGGAGGAGAAGGGGAGGAGAAGGGGAGGAGAAAAGTGCCCACAAATGACGTGGTTTCAACAGACTGCACTGTTGTATGTAAACAACTATATTACGACTGTTGAAGTTTACATGTTACAAACAAATTAATAAACACAATAACATTATATATATCTATATCTAGATATATAGTTACATAGCATTTGAGGTTGAATAAAGACACAAGTCCATCAAGTCCAACCTATTGCGTGTATGTCTGTGATTTTGCAGGTGTATGCGTATGTATGAGTTCCTGTGTGATCATGTTCTTAAGTGTACCTGTACCCCTGTATGTTTCGGTCTCTGAGGAAATTGTTCAAATGCTTTTTGAATGATTCAACACTCTTAGCTGAAATCAATGCATGAGGCAGAGAGTTCCAGACCCTGACCGCTCTAACTGAGAAGAAGCCCCTTTGCCCCTTGTGCTGAAATGTTTTCTCCACCAATTTTAGGTGGTGGCCTCTAGTCTTTGTTATGGAATAAAACGTAAAGACTTTGTTACTGATGTTACGGTCATCATCGAACATCTTGTACATCAAAATCATGTCCCACCTTAATATATAATAATTTTTTTTCATTCTAATAAAACAGGCTTCTCTACCAATAATGATAAATTCACCTCACAAATCTACGTCTCAGAGCAGAAAATGCTGCCTGAAAACTGTCATAACGACACTCTGAAGGAGGTGCTTATGTAACGGTTGAGAAATGGCCAAGAGATCTTTGTGGATTGCACTTCTCTACGTATTTAACGATTAGGTTTGTTAAAATGAGAATTGAAACGTTAAATAATGAGCTTCACGATAAAATATCACTTCAGAGAAGAGAGACGTCAACTGGTGGATTTTCCAAGCGTTAAATAGTTTGGTGAATGGCACGAGCTTAAATATTGTGCGCTACTAAATAACAAAAAGCAAAACCAGGAAAAGAAGCTTTGACCACTGTGAATGATGAGACCAGACCTTGCGATTCCTCACCTCTCCCAACATATTCAGCATCACATTGACAGTTGCTAGGAAGGTCCCGAATGACGGCGCCACATCTGCGTCGAATGCTGGGGTGCTGAAGTTCAGGGCTAATAGCATCTGATACTGTGAGAGGTCTAGAGGCTGGGAACAGATAGATGGAGGTATTTATTCCATGACACTTTGAGGGTTCATTGAAGCTTGTGTGTTCAATCAATGTGGCAACTCTAGGAAAACCTTTTTTTCTAGTTTGGGTTTCTACTCCTGTGTCCCCACTGGGGAGATTTCCTTTCACATCCAGTCTCCCAGTGAAGACACAGCAATACATATCTGACCAGGACTGTCACTTATTTCCTCTCCAACCAAAACTTGAAGAAAACATGAAAAACTTTAATGAAAGGTTGAAGCCACCGCTCGCTCCTGTGATGGACACAATCTCAATACAAAACAGTAAACTAAACATGAGATTGTAGTCCATCACAGGAGCAAGCTTGGATCGCTGACTACTTTACAGCACACACAGGGACCATAAGGGAAGAAAAGTAGCCCCCCTCCAGAAGGAAGGACAGTGTCAGCACCAATTCAGAGATGATTTGAGGATCTACAGCCGAGTGATACACAAATAAGATACATTTTTGTCAATAGTTAAGGTCCTAGAGTGTATTTTTAAGGTTTAAATGCTGAGTTTAGTGTCAATTTAACACTCCCCACCCCCACAAAACACTCAATCACAACCCAAAACTGATCACCAATCATTAAATACTCCCCTGAACCCTCACAATAAATATAAATCCTGATTGGGTGGCTACCCTTTGCATCCTTTAATATGTCTGACCTGCAGGATCTGGCTGAGATCTGGTGTGAAGGCTCGCAGTGTAGACAGCGTCTTGCTCAGGATCTTTAAGAGGCTGTGCTGGACAGAACGCAATACTCTTAGCTCCAGGGCCTCGCTCTCAGGTGTCGGCTGCACGGAAGGAGTCTGCGGAGTGCGCTGACCACGAGAGGCCGTGCCGGATGTCACTGCTTCCCTACTTTTTATCTGAAGACAGAATATTTGGTTAATAGTAACAGCTCCTTAAAATGCTGAATCTAGACATGTGCTATTACGCTCACCTGTAAATAATGTTGCAGCATCTTTCGACTGTACAACAGGGATGTGCACGACTGGCACAGATAACATAAACTGACCTACAAAGAAACAAATCCGGATAAACTCAGGTTTTTAAAACGGTAAGCGTAATAATGTAAATGCAGTTTCCCCATCACAACCAGGATTCCATTCACCGGTTGGTTGCTATGGGTTACAGCACACTGACTTAAATACACCCATCCATGTTGTACAGATTAGTACATTGACATCAAAAGCCAAAAATCAAAGTTCTCAGTTGTCACGCAGCCTCGAATTTCTGAACGTTGACTGATCGTTAAACTGTATGAATGTGTCTCCTCACCTGAATGTCCTTCATAAACTGCGGTAAGTGGAAATGCCATTCTTTGATGAAGTTGGAAAGCTGCAGCAGAAAACCTACAGTATGGTCGGCCTCCTCCAGACAGGCCAAATTTTGCACTGTACGCACTGCACTCAGGCACTGCAGAAAGACAAGGTGTAAGTAGGACACAAACAAGCATAGAAAAGGTTCAGAACATACAATACTAATGCACACACTCACTCATCATCCTCACCCTTTATCATGGTCTTTACAAGAGGCAAACACCCTTCTCTAAATACAAATGTTTCCACAGCAGGAAGGACAGCACTCCCACACGGATAACTTAAAGGATCAGTCCACCAAAAGTGGCACTTCACCTAAGGATGGAACCTGGTGGGCTTCTTCTATTCCAAGGGGACTCCAGTGGCAGCCTCTGCCTGCCATAGCCTCTGACCTATTTGTGTAACAACCTGGAGGTTGTGTGCATTCCTATCCACTTTTCAGAGTTCCCATTCTCCATGTTGCTTTTTCCATACTACAAATTAAAAATCCAACAGGAAATGTAGACTTTCCTCTACTGCTGTTGGAGCAATCCAGCTTGGCCACATTCCCTACCCCAGTTCGTGATTGGATAATGAAAGATAGGCAATAGACTGATAAGCTCATCCCTCTGCTTTTCTCTTCTATCATCAGGTTCCTTGCCCATGGAACATACAGCCCACCTCATTGGCTCCCAGTGCTGCCTCTCTTTCTCCCAGTTCTGTACAGGAGGCTGATATCAAGCAAAAATGTAATAGGTAATAGTTCAAGGCCAGCCACGTTTTCATTTTATTTTAAGAGTAGGGAATGAAAGGGTTAGTTCTTTTATCACGCTAGTTCCTGTAAAGTGTAGTGGAGACAAAGACACATTCTTAGTAAAGTGGGGAAGGGTTAGAAGTTCGGACAAGGTAAATATGATGAGTGTAAAAGGCACAGGAAGTAAAGAAAAATCTCCTCAAACAAAAGCTCAACAAATGTTAAGTTTTCCTAAAACATAGAAAACAAAAACTTGGTTGGAGTTGTACCCAGAGTTCGGATTTAATTGTTTCTGGGGGTGCTTGCTGCAGTGCTGTCATTTTTTTCCTTCAGTGAGTCAATGACCTGAGCACAGATTTGTTACAGCTCACCAACTCACAATATAGATAAGAAAGGACAAGGATGACAGACTTAGAATGTACACCTTAAATATAGAAGATGCAACTGCTTACTTCTTTGTGATATCCTGACTCATGCAGCCTTAATATTACCTGTAATATCCTCTCTTGGTGAACTCCTACAAAATCGAAGGCCTCTGTTAGGAAGTTGTATCGCAAAGTCTTCAGCAGCCTCTCCATCAGGGTTATGGTCAATCTGTACACACCAGGCCATGATGGAGCATCCAGAGTTTTACGGGATGAGAGCGGCGTCTGTGCCTATGAATAAAAGAAAGGAAAATTAAAGACAGCTTACCACCACGAATGGTTTCTTCCAGGAAAATGTGAGAGGAACCTGAATGAGCTGAGCAATGACCAATTATCATTTGGCATTAACACATGCAAAGTGTGTGGGGACACCCCAAAGTAGTATGCAGTGGGGGAAAGCAGATATTCACTCTAGAGAAGTTCTGGCAGGCAATAAAAGAGTAAAGCAGTGTACAGCATCTCCAGGGTGCGGCTTGAGATGACAATGCATTGGGTATTGTTGGAAGTGAATCACCCGAATTAGGGATCCAGTCAGTGGCGTAACAATCACCATAGCGACCCAGGCGGCCGATATGGGGCCCCGGGGCACAGGGTGGCCCGGCCAGGACATCCCCCTGATGCCGTGCGGCAGCCTGGGTCACCATGGCATTTCAGGCTGCTGGCTGTCACTGGCGGCTGTGAGGAGAAACACGGCGCTATTCACATGTGCAGCGGCGCGTACCTCCTCACAGCCACTGCTGAGTTGGTGACAACCAGCAGCTTCGGAGGATGTGGCTGGGCCTGTCGTCTGCAGCAATGGAGGAGGCGGGGCCCAGCAATCGAGGAGGTGGGCCCGGGGATCGAAGAGGTGGGGCCCAGTGACGGAGGAGGTGGGGCCCAGTGACGGAGGAGGCGGGGCCCGCAAGCGATCGTGGAGGAGAAGGAGGCGGACAGAGGACTTGACCCCCCCACCTGAGACCCTGCAGAGCCCACCATAGAGAGTCTATGGTGGGCTCTGCAGGGTCACCCTCAGGTGGGCTTTTTGGGTCATCAGGTGGACTTATCTAGAAATCACAGGGCCCCATACAAGATTTTGCTATGGGGCCCTGTGATTTCTAGTTACGCCCCTGGTCCAGTGTTGCTGGAAACCAGAAGAAAGACTCCACAGCTAACCAAGAAGGAATAAAGATCCCAGCTGGGGAACAGAGGAAAAAGAAATTGGAAAATGGATCATAAAAAGGATTTTGTACTAATTTCAAAATCCTTTTAACCACCTGCTGTCCGGCCGTTGTAATTAAACGGCCAGACAGCCGCTTCTTGAGAAGCGTTTGGCGTCTGTAGAAACACCCGATCGCTTGTAATATGTGGTCGGGTGTGCGCAGATTACATCCATTGCGCCGCACGTTACATATCGCCGCCAACGTCGGAGTGAGAGCAATAATTCTAGGGCCATCAATCACTGATAACACTAAACTGATGAGCGGTAAAAGCTTTTAAAGCGTCGGCTATGGTCAATTTTGAGCATGGTAGTTTTTTGCGATTTAACGGGTGCACGCAATTTTAAAGCTTGACATGTTTGGTGTCTATTTACCCGACGTGACCCCGTCTTTTATATTTTACCAAAAAATTGGGTAATAATACATGTTTTATAACATAACGTAGGGAGAACAGGCTTTTTTTCAAAATTTTCGGTACTTTTTTCATTATATAGTTAAAAAAAAAACAGTGGTGATTAAATACCACCAAAAGAAAGCTCCATCTGTCCCCAAAAAATTGTATAAAATTCATTTCAGTACAGCGTTGCATGACGGAATAAATGTCAGTCAAAGTACTGCAGCGCTGAATACTGAAAAATGGCCTGGCCAGGAAGGGGGTCTAAACACCCCGGTCAGCAAGTGGTTAATGGAGTCCATTGAGGGACATGGGAATGTATTAACTGTTGAGTCGTACTGGAAGACTGGCAAACTAAAAAAAATGTGGCCAGCCCAGAATAACCCCCACTACCAGCATCGCTCAGTCTTGTAGCAAAGCAGTACAAAGAACATGATCATGAACACACAGGGGTCAAACCAAGAAAAGGATTCCATGTACAAAAATTCTATTTTCTCTCTCATTTATTGAGGGACAAAGAAAGTCATTACCTGTTAGGATGTCCAACTTAGGGGTGGGCAACAGCAAACAAACAATAACAGGCTCAATGAGAACAAGAACTGCCTGCAGCTGAGGAGCTGCCTGAGGACGAAAAGCCTGATGTTGACACTGGATGAGACAAGCCCCCCTGGTAAGAAAAATGACAAGACCAGCATGATGATTGGGAACCGTGCCCAATGCCAGAAAAGAATGGTGACTGGTCTCTCGACATGGGAGAGACACGCCCAACCATAAACCAAAAGAGTAAAACTGGTCAATTTAATCCAACCAGGGTGGAATCAACAACATTTGTCTTACAGGAAAAAGACTTGCAACCTGAACATTGGTCCACAGGGAGAGAGAATCCCCTCACAAGAACTGGGACCAGACAGAAGGACCGAATTGTGCTGGCCTGAGAAAAACCAAAGCCAGGTCTAACCAGAAAAACAAGCCCCAGCTTTACCCTTTCCATGTTAGAGACCGGTGGAGAGCAGACATTTTAGAAGAGGAAGTACCCGGTGCTCAGCCTGAATCCAGTGCCCAAAGGTCAGTTCCAGAGAAGCCCCACACATCCAATCTTGGGGGTTCGGGCACAGCACTGCAGAGTTAGGCAGAAGAAAGGCTGTTCTGTATAGCTGCAAGCAGTGATGAGGAGAAAAATCTTGACAGCAGAGAAACAGACAATTTCTCAAAAGACTTTTTGCAGCAGAGCTGAAGAAAAGATGTCCATCCCCGTATGAAATTAGACAAAACTGAGGCATGCTGGTAGTAGGAAGTGTTATCCCGGGATGGCCTACATTTTCCTTTTTGTTTTTATAGTGAGCAATCCTCCTGACGGCGGCAGTATAAAATTACACCGACTTTCACTGTCCTTTAGTCAACAAGAAAGAAATGTTCTTCTTTTGGAGGAAAAAAAGAAAAACCCTCACACTAAGCTAAACCTCCTGTGCGGGGGGGGGTATTGCCATGGGAGGAGCATACAGTTTGCGTAGTATCCAAACCTTCTAGTGGTGGGCCTAATACCCCAGTGATCTGCTGTGTCCCCTAATGAACATTGGCAGGGTTATTCACAAAAGGGTGAAGAGTTTGGAGAAGGCAGGAGAAGTGAACAATCTAGGCCAAAATAGCCGATTTGGAAACATTCTCCAATTCAGCTCACTTTCCAGTTCAGTTATGTTGTCCTAGATTGTTCACTTCTCCTGCCTCCTCCAAACTCTTCACCCTTTTGTGAATAACCCTGTAACAGAATATAAGCTTATTGCAATGTGGTGGACTACAATCTCAATACAAGTAAGTAGTAAACTAAAATCGTGAGATTGTAATCCATCACGGGAACAAGCTTGGAACGGTGACTACTTTACAACACAAAACAAAAAAAGTAGTCACCCTCCAGAAAGAAGGACAGTGTCAGCACCAATTCAGACATGATTGAGGATCTACAGCCGAGTGATATACAAATAAGATACATTTTTGTTAATAGTTAAGGTACTTAAACGTATTTTTAAGATTTAACGCCTGAGTTTAGTGTCACTTCAAGTACAAACTGCATCCAGAAACACAAAAAAACAAAAAACACTATACACAAGAAAATACACACTCCAATCCTTACCGTGCTCACTCCATTGGAACTCTGCTGGTAGACGCTCAGCAGAGGCAGACACACACTCTGAGTGATGCCAGATCCAGCTATGGCTGCTGCCCCCTGTAATTAAAATATGAAATAAATAGACTGTATCTCTGACTCTCCCACATTTCCTTGTCCAATGGGCTTGCATTCATCCAATACCTGCACAGGGACATTCTTAAAGAACGTCTGTAGTGCCACATTGCAGCTTAGTCCAGAAGCCAACAAATTAATCTGCAACCAGGAGTCTGATCTATAAACAGGAGCTTGACCTGTACAAAAGGCTCTCTCTAATTTCTGTGTGCAGGATATCTGCACCCCCGACTTTGTGGAAAAGATACAAATATCAGGTATCAATGCCTTTGATAGTTGGGATGAGTCTGAAGACCTTAGATTTTGGTCACGTGACCTCTGCTGTAGAGAACTAGAATTCAGACTAGCTGATCCTCTTCTTTAGCATTTGCTCGGAGTTCAAACTCATCAAGCATAGTATGTAATACAAATTTCTATGCCTGTAAAGAGGGCAACTGCAAACAAAACTGACCTGGTGAGTTTTAGCTAATGTGAACAAGAGATGAAGTGCCGCTTCACAGAAATGGAGGTTCTGCTTGACCCGCAGGCTGACTTCCAAAGCGCTGAAGATCATGGGCAGCATGGGCAGCTTCCTGGTCACTTGTAGCCACTGGTCTCCATCTTCATCTGCCTGACACAGCTCCTTGGCCAAATGCAACGCCAACACACAAACCTTCACAACAAGTCAAGATGGAAGTGGTTAATCAGACCTCTTTGTTTACTTGAATCAAGCCTGTGATTTGCTCATGCAATAATCTGGGGGATCCTTTAATAAAATAATAGTCATGGCAATTCTGTTTTAATCCATACATGTTCTAGAAAGGGCTGGAAACAGAAAACAGTATTCAAACCAATATTTGGTGTACCACTCTTTGCCTTCAAAACAGCAGCAAAGCTCTTTGGTACAAATGTAATGTTGATAAATGTAAAGTTCTGCACTTGGAGACTAAAAACATGCATGCGTCATACACTCTAGGGGGGGGGTTACAATTGGGGGAGTCAATGATGGAGAAAGATCGGGGTGTTCTGGTAGATCATAGACTCAATAATAACATGCAATGTCAAGCCGCAGCTTCTAAAGCAAGCAAAATACTTTATTGCGTTAAAAAGGGTCTAGACTCCAGAGATGGAGACATCATCCTGCCCCTGTACAAAGCATTAGTAAGACCTCATCTGGAATATGCAGTTCAGGTTTGGGCACCAGTTCACAAAAAGGATGTTGTGGTACTGGAGAAAATGCAGCGAAGGGCAACTAAACTCACAAAGGGCATGAGGAAAGATTATCTGACCTGAATTTGTTCACTCTTGGGAAGACATGATTAAGGGCAGACACAATCACCATATATGAACACAATGGTCTGTATAGTGAATTTGGTGCAAAGTTATTCACTTTAAGGCAGGGGTGTTAAACTCAATTTAATCGTGGGCCGCATCAACATTATGGTTGCCCTCAAAGGGCCTGTAAGACTATATAAATGTATCTAATCTGTGTCATAATTGCCTCTGCATTCCATTATCTCTGGTTTTAGTAATAACTTAATACCTAGATCTGAAAGTAGAAGTCTGGAAAATGGCCTGGTGGGCACGGTACCACAATGCTGAGCGTTCCAGTGCAGTGTGATTGCAAACACTTGTGCATGCAGTTATATTCTGAAGTAAACGTTATGTTTGTAACACTCTATTTGTGTATTTTATTTTTAAATAAGGATGGTATTTCATGTTTTGTTTTTTTTAATCCGATTAATCAAAAAAATATTCGGCCAACTAATCGATTATGAAAATAATCATTAGTTGCAGCCCTACACCAGAGATTGTGGATCCAGGAAATATCCGATTGTCTTATATTTGTTTTCCCTGTTGGAGCAAATTGAACCATAGGGTTTTTCTTTGCCTTCCTCTGGATCAACTGTGGGCAACAGGTTCTGTTTTTTTTCTCTGTAAGCTGAATTCGATGGACTTTTTTTTTTTAAACTAACTATGTGACCTGCTGTACAATATACTCATGTTGCAATTAACCAGTGTTTCATATATATTAAAGCAATCAGCCTCTTACCCCATCAGGCAGGTCTTTTTGCTTTCCTCGAGGCATATCTTCAGTCTCCATGCTGTCCTTGTCCTCTCCTCCATAAACACTTGTCCCTTCATGGCGTGTGTGACTGACTAGAATAACCACCTCGTCCTGTAGATTCTCACAAACGCTCAGCACAATTTGCTCATACTGGGGAATCTTGGCGGCTGCGTACACATATATACAGACCGTGAGGCTGATTGGTCAGACACCAGCTTCTATACATCAGATAATATACATATGTCCCATGTTTTTTCCAGGTCAGTGTCTCAAAGCAGGGGCGTCCCGAGGCTGGGTGTCACCCTGAGCAGAGACCGGGTGACACCCCACCGCGATGTCATCGCGCATGACGTTGCCGCGCGTGATGACATCGCACACGCAGGGTCTTATTGACGCCTGCCATCTCCGTGCTGGACAACGGCAGAGACAGGATGAGGTATGCCGCCGGGTCCCCTCCTCTCTCCTGACCCTGTTGGGCTCTCGGTCGGTGACCGAGTGCCCGACTTTTCATAGGAGGTGACACCAAAATGACAGTCAGTCATTTTGGTCTCAACCCTCCAATGGTGGCACCCGCGTGCGGGCCACACCCCCCTTGTGACGCCAGTGTCTCAAAGTATTGACATCCGGGACAATTTTAAAGAGGTGGTTAGCAATGTCAAAGTCTGTATCTCCTAGACTCTGTTAGCCTTAAATTGAGGGCTTAAATTAAAGCAGTTGCCACTGGGTAAAAGAAAATGTAAAAATAGGACTTTCTATAAAGAAAATGGTTCATAATTTCTACTGTGTTGCCAGACTCCACTGTCTACAGATACTAAGTTGGCTAGAAAAATCTTCTGAATCTGTCACACCTTCAGGTTTGTCGGACTCCTGGTCCCTCCACTGATGTGATTCTATTCACCGACCCCTACATCACTATTGTGTTCTGTAGACACAGGAACCACTGCGTGCAGCTGGGGACTGGGAGTCCGATACATCTGAAGGTTTGACAGAGGCAGATTTTTCAGCAAGTCAAAAAAAAAGAAGGTCAGCAATGCACGTATTAACCCTTTCCTTTGTAGGGAGTGCTATTAAAACTTTTTTTTTACCAAGCAACAGAGTCGCTTTAACTTAGAGCAGGGGTAGCCAAACTCCGGCCCTCCAGCTGTGGTGAAACTACAAATCCCATGATGCATCTCTCTCCGGGAGTCATGTCTGTGGCTGTGAGAATCTTGCAATGCCTCATGGGATTTGTAGTTCCACCACAGCTGGAGGGCCGGAGTTTGGCTACCCCTGACTTAGACAGTTGCTTTAAAGCTGATCAACAAAAACTCCCCTTGCAGAGGGGCTAACCCCCACCAAGTTTCTTTTCAACTGGTGGACAGACCAATGCACTTTCACCTGCTGGATAAAAAGGACCTCATACAGTAATATTTAGATTCAATATTTTAAAATTACGCTAAAAATATTTTTAGTCCTGACCATAATAAATAAAGTAAAAAAACATGAATGCATTCACTTTAAGCAATGGGATGCAGCTAAAGTTCAGAGGTCATCTTGCTGGGAACGTGTTCTTTGCCCACAAAAGTTTATTTTAAAAGTCGACCCCTGTAGTAGCACACCAGTCATCCTTTCGTTCAACCACCACACCACTGGGAGCGAAGAGAGGAGCTCTGTGTATGCTCCAAGTTGTGACTAGGAGCTTACAAAGGGCTAAGTACTCAATCTCCAATGCCAAGTGGAAGTGCTGGGTCCCTGAGCTGCTCTCATTGCCTGAAACATCAGATATTTTCTTTACTCCCGTTGACTAAACATAATAAAATGGAAGCAAAGGAAAGACAGTGTGCAGGGGGTGGGGCAGACCAATATTCAATTAAATAATAATGAAAAGAGAACTACACAGGCATGCTCTGGTGCAACTAAGGAGAAGAAAGAAGAAGAAAGACTAAACAGAGGCAGGAAATGCTAAGGTTTAGTCTCCATTACCTGGGAAGTCCATCAACCCTCTTTAGAAGCTTACATTTCTACCACCTTCCCCTTTCCTAATCCCCCTTTTGTTCTTTCCCACACCTAGCCCTCCATTCCCTCCCTATCTCCATTACCCCTCCCTTTACCCTCCCTATTCCTATCCCTACACAGACCTATAATGTCTGACGTGCTCCTTCCTATCTGTACCAAATGTTCTGGTGTAGGGGGGTCATAAACCCCATTGATCTCGTTTCCATGATACTCAGACACCTGACCCGAAAAGTTTCCCCTGTGATGATCCTTTCCCCTGCTATAATGGGTCTTACGCATTACAACTGAACAGCAACCCCTCTTCTATGCTCCCACAATGTTCTTTAATACCTGTTCTACAGCTTCTGTTATATGAGTCTGCAGAACTCTGCACCATGCTGTGGCTGTATATTTCTGTTTGTATGCCTTGTTGCAGGGCTTGCGTGCCCTACCCTTGTTATTTTTGTAACCCTCATGTGAAAAAAAACTGATAAAAAAACAAATAAAACCTTTGTGAAAGAAGCTTACATTTCAATGAAACATACAGCTTACCTTTCAGCTGCTTCATTTCCAGCACACAGATCAGGGCAGAAAAGACTCTGGCTTTGGTCTTCACCGCTTGTCGTTCATCAGCCTGAAGCACACCTTCCAGGATTTTCCCCAGAGATTTCAAAATGTTGTCAGGTGAACTGAGCTCACTGCCAGCAACAAGACAAGCCATCAAATGCATTGTTCATCATTTACCCCCAAAAGGGAGGACAATTCTAATGCATAACATGTTTTGCACAAATACAACCATTCCCATACAACTATAGTACTTTAGAGCAGAACGTTTTAGAATGTAAAACTAATCTGCAGGCTGGGTAACACAAATAGCTTGCTGGAAGCCATCTAGCAGCTTCCACAGTAAGTACAGGAAAGAATTCTTGAACCAGCATTGTGCCTACCCCTTCCAGCGTCTCAGCAGAATGATCATCAAAATACACAACATAGATCCAAGATCCAAACAGGCCACTGAGCTGGGAACCTGGAACTAAAACAGACACGAGACTCAAATCACAAAAGCAGAGTGCATGTGGTGTTTTAATTACAAAGAGTTATACGCGGATACATCTCCAGCACACATTTTAACATTTGTTAATCTTTTCCAACTGTAAAAGCTTATGCTATATAGAGTGCAGCTAGCTTGAGACTGGCAATAATGGAGTTTCAATGAGGTGTCTGCAAGGATAGAAGATGTACTATTACAGGTGGTCATGGAAACTTTTTGAAATAAAGTAGAGGTAGTTCATGCAAAAATAAGGATCTTCAGGAGTAATGAGTGAATTTAAGAGAATAGAACAATTTAATTAACATCATCTATTGAACCTGCTCAGAAATAAAAGGCTATCGACTACTCACCAGAAGTTCTGCACCCTCCAAAATGTCTTGGAAAAGTTGCTTTTTCACGCGTGCATCGGTCAGGTGCATGACATCTGCCTGCAGAAGCACATAAGACACAGCACATCAGGAAATTTTTTTTGCTGCGAATGACAGTTGAAAGAGAAGTATTCATGCGGGTAGATTTGGATTGAAGCCTTCCTCTGGGGGAGCGACATAAGGAAACTTGAATAATAGTGATTTGAGGTACTCTTGTACAGTATCCGACATGTTGTGAATACATGGATCTTTCATGCAATTCGTGAGATGTAAGGGATTTGATCTGCATTATATCACATACCTGATGTTTTGAAGTGATGACGTTTGTGTAAAATGATGAAACTTCAATAAAATATTTTTGAAAAATATTTAGCGGGCATTAGCTGCACTGCGGCCGGGAAAGATCCCGCCAATATTGTCGGGATCCACTCTGCCACCTGATTGACAGCGGCCTCTGTGCCCACCCCCTCCTCTGTCTCCAGTCTTTGCAGACTGATCGGGAAGTGAGTGATCAGCGGTATGTGATCGCTCATTGCTCGAACTACAGAGCCGACGTGTGACAACTTCAGTGTCACACGTCAGCTCTAATTATGGGGATGAGGGTATTTCACTCTCAATTGAAGGAAATTTGGAGTATTTTGTACACATTTTCTTTATACCCAGAAACAAAAAAATACTTTAGTTTTAATCAGGTAAATATAAATATTCCACATTCATATTCTGTACTAATACACTAATACAGGGGTGCTCATTAGGTAGATCGTGATCTACCAGTAGCTCTCAAAGCTGATGCTGGTAGATCACGAAGGGTGTGAATGGCGGCCCCTTTATTCCATTTTGGTATATTTATTTAGCTGTGCACACATGATAACCTATTAGCCCGAGTCTGCTGAGCCAAGCTCCCTGACACCTTTCTGGTGGATAGTGGTGGGTGAAGTGCTATGTATTACATCAAAGAATATCAGTTTATACAGCTTGTTGCAATGCACTGTTTGCAAAATACAGCAAGGTGAGCCAGGAGAGAGCGCGAGGAGAGACAGCTAACGGAGAGAGAGTGAGGAGAGACAGCCAGGAGAGAGAGCAAGGAGAGACAGCCAGGAGAGAGAGAGAGCGAGGGAGGTTTTTTTTTCATGGTAGATCTCATGTAGCTCCTCATTTCAAAAGTAGATCTTAACACACCCCTGCACTAATACATACCTCCCCCTCTTGTCTCTATAACATGGGAGGAGGATGTTCTGTTGTCCAGCAAAGGAGCACTCAGACAGGACCGACAACACTGCTTGGGATTTCAGTGCAGCACAGGCATTTTTGTGTTGTCAGCTTCTAGCAGGATCAACAGGTAATTTTTCTTTAATTTTAAAAAGACATAAAACACGGAGAAGCAAGCATGCATTGTAGACAAACTGCTTATGTGGTTTTATTTTGCCCAGACACCCAATGACCACTACTCTAAAATACATAGTACCAGTCCCTCCTGCGCCCACATGATAAGGGTGTACCATACTTACAAAGTGAGTGGAAATAATAAGCAGTATGCGCCAGGCAGACAGCAGCATCTGATATTCAGTCAGCGAGCTGCAGCTTCCCTCCATCTCTGCTACACGGCGCATCAGAGAATGCATGTAATTCGACCAGTAGATATAGCGTCCCTCCTTGGAGAACTTCTCCAGAATGCTCTTTAGAGAGTTGTCCAACGATCCCCTGAGCAGAGAAGAGAAAAGGAGTAAGTTGCACTGAGATGTACAGATCAGATATACACTCCGCTGCCTCTCTATGAAGACACTGGGAACCATTTAGGGGAAAACAGACATTGAAATTCTCTGTGCAGTTACTGTGTTGACCATTTGATTCACAACAGCAGCATTGATTTTGCCTTAAACTAAACAGTCATTGTTTTCCATGATGGGAGTACAGCACCCATGGCATGACCACAGTGTCAACCGCATTCACTTTACCAAGTAATTGTGTTTTGAAATGACACAAATTTGTCTCCCAGCAATCACTGGGGACAAAGCAGACCTCTGTATATATGCTCTAGGAGGTTGGACACCAAGCAAAGTATAAAGGCAGAGGTCCTCCCATTGAGTATACACCTAAGCAGATTCAGTGAGAGCTCCAGAGTAGTGATGGGCTCGGGCGTGTTCGCAGCTCCACGTGCCGAGCCTGCCAGGAAGCTGACAGCGCTAATCACAGGCACTGAGACATATCCCGATATCTGCAGCTGCGGACCGGGATAATGTATTATCAGCAAGATCTAGAAATAAGGGGGAATTTCTGAGATTTTGTAAATTTCCAAGTTATAATCTCACATGGTAAATAGGCTGTAGGCAGCATCACACACACAAATACCTGACTACGTAGTAAATCTCCAGGCACAGGATCCTCATGATGAAAGCACAAGTCTCCAAGACACTCAGCTGTAAAGGGATTAAACTGTCATGAGGCAGCAAATCAAGACTACTCTAGGATAGAGAAAGAGTGGACTCCAATTAAACTTACATCTGAAGACTCTGAAGGGGAGACAAGTGTTCCAAAGAGGGGACCGGTCAAATTCTCCCAAAAATGTGGCCTGTGGAGACATGGAAACAGTTAAGTAGCATACGCCTCAAGAACTATTAAATGCTGGACATAGCTATACCACTCACTTGGTTCTTAGCACAGACATGGCACTGTCACGGCGATCTTGCCATAAGGCATGCAGGAAGGCAATGGCTGAACGGTGTAATTGAGGAGTGCACCAAAACCGGTCTGATTTCTGTAAGTCAATTAGATCTAAAACAACCTGCAGACAACTCCACTGCCCCAAACTGTATTCCTGCATGGGATGTAAAACAGGGAGAAATGTTAAAAGCCGAACTCCAGCTGACATTTGCATTTTAGTTTTGGATGCAGTGAGAAAGGGATAGAACCTCAGTCAGGTTTTTAGGTCACGCAGTCTGCCAATGCGGTGCAGAACAGATATCAGCAGTCCTCAAAAGGGCAGATCCATCCAGTCTCAGTTTAAGTAATCATGAGACTGGGCCAGTTTGCTGATTTCACTGCTGCACACTGCATCACATCAAAAGACCACATGACCTACACCACGAAATTGGTCTAGTTAATGGAACCGAAGCATTTTACAACCCATTGCCACTGCTATCCAGGGAACATTACAAGTCCACTAAATTTACCTTAACCTAAGCTCCACATAATCCATCGGCAGATAGATTTATAGGGATTTTCAGTGTTTTTGAAATGGGGAGGAACCAGTGGAAACACTTGGGATACATTTTCACAGACTGACATTTAAAGTTGCTCAAAAGAAAAGCAGCACTTGTACGATGCCAGCATGAAAGTTACTCAGCAGGGATCACTTGAGTGAGTTTAAATGCAAGAATGTCTAACTGGAGCCGTCATGCTCAAACGCACTGTGGGGGCCAATTGTGACCATACATTTGGCTCTTCTGCCAAAAAGTATCACTCACCTTTGCTCCATCACTCTTGTTCTTAACGTCCAGGTTGAGAAAGAGCTCAATGAGTCCAGGCTGGGTCTCGACAGCCACGGTAAGGAACTCCAGAGTCATAACCTTTATCTGCATGTCCTCTATACTGCACTGCAAGCGGTTCAAAAAGGCATCACGGATAGCAGCCGCATCACTTCCCAGACAGGCATACACAGACATGGGGGCCACCTGTGTGACAATTCATAGGCATCAAAAGATTTTAAAAAACTCACTGGTGTGCAGTACATACACAGAAACAGATATTTTTAGACAAAATCCCACATATTTCAGCAACAAATCAGGCATCTGCCATCCTTCACAAACTGATGTCCTTAGACTTCCTGACACCGGGTGTTGTTTATCCCAGGAGAATTGGGACATACTGTGAAGGCTGGGTGTCAAGGATCTGCCCCCTAAAGGGAGCATTTACAAAAGGTACCTGCCATTCATGCTGCATTGATGGAGAATGGCCTTGATGTAGTAAATTTAGCACACCTTTTTGCATCATCAGAGGACCACCCACCATCAGCAGAAGACCTAAGAAGAAGAGAACTCAGCAGGTCAGGTGACCAGCCTTAAGACTTGAAAAAAGTATTTAAAAGAAACACTAGGCGTGCAGGGTTAGGCTTTTAAAAAGGAGGTCAGCAATGGCAGCCTTCATATTCCTCCTCCTTTAAAAAGTCCTCTGTGAGTATACCAAATTCTGATATGAAATTGGGTACTTTAGGTCTTATTTTCGGGGGATGTCTTACTTTCGGGGAAACACTGTATATTAGATATATATATATATATCTATATACACACACATATATATATATATATCACACACAAACATTTATCTCATATACGCTCTAATAAATAAAAAAAGGATAAAGATCAAAGCACAAAACCACTTTAAAACTTTCTTACAGTAGCCAGTCGTTTCAGAAGTTGGATAGCCAGCCGTGGAAGAGATGGATCATATTTATGGTAGATGTATTTGGCCAAGACAGCAATAAGATTGTTCCCGTGAGCTCCTGGCAAGAAGATGATATGGTTCAGAAAGGCATAGGGATTACCACCAACACATCATGATTAACTGTATTTTCTACCGAGCCCACATACCATGCTGAGTGAGCGCCTGCTCCAGAGGGGACACCGCATCAGAGGACGGCTTCAGTCTTATGACATTGTTGGTGATGGAAAAGGCCAGCTTAACAGTCTGGATTAACATCTGGCCTTGTCCTTCTGTTCCACTGCTGAAATGGAAGCAACACAGTATGTAGCTTCATATTATTCTGCACTGCTGTATAATGCATTGCTGCCATTTTTGTCCTCTATAGCTGGTAGTATTCTGCATTGCTATATACTGTATTGCTGGGATTTGTAGTCCCTTTACAGCTTGGAGTCAGCAGCAGAACCACCAGGGTCGCAGCTGCGTCTGGGCCCTTGCACTCCACCACTGTCCTAAAATCATTAGCCTGTATTGGTTTAGGAAAACTGTTTCACACGACACTAAAAAAAAAAAAAGGTATTGTTAATTGGTATCGGTGAGTTCTTGAGAAAAATTTGTACTCTGTCTGGAAAAAATGGTAATCGGTGCATCCCTAGCTTTAAAGATTAAGATTTTTACAAGGGATGTCCTATATAAAGCTTTGGCAATTTGCACTGACCGTGATGATGCTTACCTCCCAGACTGAGATGCCATGACCAGATTGATTGTATCAACTCCGATTCCCATAATATTAATAATGGCTTGTCCTGCCTCAGTGTTCGTAAGAGTGTAGATGCATAAGGTCTGCAGGCTGGGGCTGCTGTAGACAATATTTGTGTTATTATTCAGTGTACACTGACAGGCTTTAATATCACAACACATAAAAGGAAATAAATAAAAAGGAAAGGTAGGAGTGTAATAAGCCAAGTGCCTCACCTGCTGCGTTGATCTGTGTCGGGGCAGAGATTAAGGATGGCGTGAATCAGATTTAGCATCAGATAACCTGAAAAAGACACAAGTCTCAGAAGAAACATTTTATTTAACATTTCCACACAGGAATAGGTCCAGGAATGCTATGCAACCATATAGTGCAGCTAGGGACAAGACTATGAGTTGTTGTTATTATTATGCCAAAAAAAATACCCCACATATTTCTACCTTCTACAGACACTAAGCAAAGACCGAAAGGAAACCTGTACTCGAAGGATATGGAGGCTGCCATTTCCTTCTGAAAATGTGGAACAAGTATGCAGATCATGCATTCTGGCTTCAGTCTGACTTTCCAATCTGCATGCTTTGCCCAGGTCGGTGACTAATAAAATCAAAGACAGCCAGAAAACTAGTATTCTTAGTAGCAGATCAGCAATGGGATTTTCCATACTTCTTCCAGCACATGCTTTCTCAAAAGATTATTGCCTGCAGGAGGGGTATCGCTTCTTAGAATAGTGTCCCATCTTCTAAAAGGCAGGGGTTATACCCCCTAGCTCTCCTGAGTGCCCTAATAAGTGATAACAGAAATCTGAACGATTGATACATGCATCCGTTTGTACATTTTCTATATGAGGTTTACATAGAATTTTTTTTTAAAAGTTAAAAAAAGGCATACCAAGGTTTTCTCTGACTCCGTTAAAGTTGTACCGCCACCTGTTGTAATTAGGAAGCATCTCACGTAGCACAAACATGATGCAAGGCACTAATCCTTGGCTTTGGGTACTGCCCAGCTGGCCCTGGAAAGATAGAGAAATGCATCATCATATAAAAATCTGGGGTAGTCAGCACAAAAGGCAAAATCTGTTCCGAGACTTTCAAGAGATTCATACCTTCACTAAGGTGGTGATGAGGCGGAGGAAAGAAATGGTGACACTGTATTCACCCAAAGTCTGCTCAATCCCAAGTAGAGTCCCGTAGCCACCAGCACTCATACCTTCAGTGCTAT
>NW_017308789.1:95440-106819 GCF_000935625.1 Nanorana parkeri | reverse complement strand
AGCAAAACATATGTTTTTGTGTAAGTATGATAACAAAAATGAAATAAGACTGACTAACAGACAATGCCTAACAATGTATTAAGAAGAAATTGGGAGTTTCCATATCTGTAAAGGTTGTCATTTATCCAGGTCAAGATATAGATAGTACTAGTAATTTGTAACATTCTACTACTCACTATACCGGGATCTAGATACATGAAAACCTTCACAGACCTACTGGTAATCATTTTGTGTTGTATACCCTTAAAGGAGAACTATGGGGTCAGGGCTTTTCTTTTTAATAGTTCTCCTTAGGGTAACGGGAGGACACAAACTAGCGTCCTCCCGTTACCCTAAGCTCAGTATACCGCGAGCTACAGCTCGCGGTATACTGAGACGCCGCAGCCGGAGCGGATCCCGACATCGATGTCGAGATCCGCCCAGCTGCGTGAGTGACAGCTGGCTCTGCCTATCTAGAGGCAGAGCCAGCTGTACCCGCCCCCTCCCCCGTCCTTTCCGCCAGTCAGCGCTGGCAGATCGGAGCGGGGAGGGGGGAATCCAGCCCCTCCCCCTGTCACGGCAGAGAGCCGTGACAGGATCGAGAGGTGAGCGAACGCCGGTATCAGTTCGCTCACCTCCCGATCTACTGAGCCGACCTGTGACAGTCTCATTGTCACAGGTCGGCTAGAACTATGAGGTGAGTAGAAATCACTCATCTCATAGTTCTCCTTTAAACTGGTTCTGGGAAATGTTCTTGACACTCATTAGCACTGAAGACGAGGCCTGGATAGTCTGCAAACCGTCTTCAACATTATAGAAAAAGATGAATGTGGGGAAATCCACATACACAAAAAAGGGGATTTTAAATTTTATACTCGTCATAGAATCCCTTTCCCCAGAGAAAGAGGCATACCTATTCAGGAGAAGGGATTATACCCCAGTAAGCTGCTGAATCCTTCCATAAGCTGCTGAATCCTTCCAAGAACAGTTGAGACCAAAAGCTTGGATGATAAGTTTGTTTAAGCTACATGGGGATGGTGGAACGAGAAGCCAGTGCACCCTAATGGGGTCTGTCTAGCATACCAAAAATGGAACCAGTCTTCCTGAAAGAAGCTGTAGACTTTAACGGCCGGAACCACATCCAGACAGTGAAGGGAAATGTCCCTTTGGTGAACTGGAGCAAGACAGAGGGACAGAAGAAAAATGTCCTGCTTGAGGATAAAGACAAAAATCATCTTAGATTAGAAGGAAGTCATGAGCCTCAACACCAACTAGCGTAGGACCAATAAAAAGGTTACTTGCAGGATAAAGCCATCAGTTCAGACACACGCCTTACAAAAGGTGATGGGTACAAGAAACACCATCTTGTGGGTAAGAGTAGAGAAAGAAATGGGTTTAAACCCTGTCTCGGCTCTCTGCCGTGACAGGGGAGGGATTGGATTCCCCCCTCCGCGCTCCAATCCTCCAGCGCTGACTGGTGGAACGGACGGGGGAGGGACCAGGTACAGCTGGCTCGGCCTCTAGATAGGCAGAGCCAGCTGTCACTCACGCAGCTGGGTGAATCCAGACATAATTGTCGGGATCCGCTTCAGCGTCTCAGTATACCGCGAGCTGTAGCTCGCGGTATACTGAGCTTTAGGTGACTAGTGTGTGTCCTCCGTTTACCCTAAGGAGAACTATGGGGAAAAGCCCTAACCCCCTAGTTCTCATTTAAAGAAAGGAAAGGCATAACAGCCAGAAAAGTGGGTGCAAAGGGGAAGTCTTTGCAAAGTTGATCAACAACATTTTCAGAATGGTTCACAATGCATCAATGACAACACGATTCCAGGCTGCATATGTCAGCACTGTCAGTAGGCGGGCAGTGAGCAGCCCCAGAACAATTAGTAGAATGTGAGCTTGGGGTACTTGGTACAGCAGGACTGCCCCCCCCCCCCGTGCCTTGAATCAGACATGTTATGACCACGTGTGGCAGTAAGGCAATGCATAAGCTCAGGGTAAGAGGCAAGGCCTTAAGTACTCACGAAACCCAAAGAGCAGGTGATGGTCGAATAGCTGGAGGTGACCAAGGTCAGTGTAGGCAGGCAGGAGGAACAAATCAAAAACGGGAACGGGCAACAATGGCAGCCAGTGATCTAGGTAATTGAAGTAGCACCCGTGATCATTCTGACTGGCCTACTAACTGAGTGCTTGCCCTTCAGAGACAGGACAAGCTTTGATTCAATCCCAGCAAGGTCAGTGTAGGCAGGCAGCAGGAACAAGTAAAGAAATCTAATGGGGAACGGGAAACAATGGCAGCCAGTGACCTAGGTAATTGAAGTAGCTCCCAGTGATCATCCTGACTGGCCTACTCACTAGGTGCTTGCCGTTCAGAGACAAGACAAGCTCTGAGTCAATGCCAGCAATTCTGGGCCTGGAAGGCGCTCTGGATGCAGGACTCCAAAAGCAAGGCAGGGGATCACTGTGCTGGAAAGCTGCAATTAAAGAGACAAATCTCCAGCAGTGATACAGAGAAGAGTCTTGATTGAAGGGAGACAAATAAATCGAAAGAAAAGCTTGGAAAAAATAGGTTAGTCTTACCACAGCAGAGCTGTAGAAAAGACATACATCCTTTTAGGACAACAGCAAAAAAGCGGAGGCGTGCTGGTAGTGGGAGGGAATATCCTGGGCTTGCCTACAGTGTTTTTTGTCAGTGTCCAGTCCTCCTGTAGGCAGCAGTATATTCCGAAGGTTAAAGACTTCCTCAATGGATGAGAAATAAAAAAAAAGTGTTGAAAGTTGACTAGCTGGCCCCAAGGAACCATGTATGCATTGCTTCCCTCTAATTCTGATAAATCAATGTTCTTTATAAGCACCAATGATACTTTACAGATTGTATTAACACCAATACTGGTAATATAATAATTCTACAGAAATAAAGGCAAGAAAACTGATCACTGCAGCCTGATTTTTTTTTTATATAAACAGGTTTTTCAAGCTTAAATTACAAAAAATACCTGATAATGTGGCCTGAGATGGGATTAGCAGCAGATGGCAGGAATCCTGTGTGATGCAAGTCTATCCAGACCTTGAAACAAAATAACAGAAACATCAATTTTTAACAAACAATCCATGAATGTACACAGCAAAACATTAAACTTCCATCCTCTAAACTCCAGTCTCACCTTTGCAGGCATACGTGTTGCTAATACTGTCAGGCAGTTTACACATGAGGCAATGAAATCCATAGGTGGGTTCATAACAGTTGTTAACCTGCAAATAAAAAGGAAAGAAGAAGTGAGGAATTTCCTCAAAGGGAACCTGTCAAAACAGAAATGAGGGCGTTCACAGGTGTCTTGTTCTTGAAGGTACAGGTCAGTGAAACTCTGACCAACATATCTGTCCTGGGTCTAAGTTGTAAACATAAATGGCAGACTCGAGCTTGTGAACTTAATGCCAAGTTGGCAACGGAAGCCTCCGTATTTCTATACAGACAGCTTCCTTTAAATATTTATTCTCCTGTGTCTACCAATCCTAAAATCAAGTGTTCACAGTTTTCTAGTGTACCTTCCTCACCTACCTCTGTAACAGCATGTAAATGCGGGATGTAATCGGCAGCATATAGTCAGCTGTGGACAGGTCAGTGTTGATAACTTTGTGCACAAGATCTATGATGGGCTTTACCCTGTGACAGTGCTGTATGACATCTAGAGAAACATAAGAGTGTAGAATTAAAACCAAGCAGTACCACACAGTGGCAGATTAAAGTAAGAATACACTTTCATCTCACCTGCTGTGGACACGACATGAAGGAGCATTTCAACTTCACAGGTAAATAGGGTCCAGCTACTAAAGGAGTATTCCCAGCGAACAAGGAAACCATTGTCATCAGAAATCACCTGGCCGACCGTCCCCTGAGGTATGCGCAAGTTGGTCTGTCCCTGTCCTGTAATGCAAAGAACCACTTAATTAAAAAAGGTTTTTTCTCTTTCAGCAAGGCAGTGGAAAATCACTATATTGTCTAATGGTGGGCACTACACTCCATTGCTTTCATTGGCAAAAGGTGCGTTATCCCAAAAAATGCCAAATATGAGCTAAATGTGACATTTGACGCCACCCATTGGGACCACCATTAGGACACTGGTCAGCCAGTGTAGACTTTACCACTGGGTAATGACACTTGACTAGCGTTTTGGCGTGCCAAAACTACACAGAAACATATTGCCACTCAACCAAAATGTATTGTTTACTGAAAGAGCAGCACAAAATGGTACCGGCCTCAAACCCCTTATACTCACCATTCTCTTTGCCCCATTTAGCTGCCGAAAAGAGGAAAAAAAGGCCCTGAGTAAGCTCAAAGGTCAATCTGGGCATAATGTATAAAGAGCCATGGACTCTATACCCACCCCACTTGGGTCTAGTGACTGGTCACTGGCCACTCAGAGCTGCATCGTGGGAGAAAGAGAAGTGTCACATAATCCCCCATACTTCAAGTACTGGGTATTTCTCAGTGCTCTCAGAGGTGAACTGGGTGACGGGGGAAAAAAGGGAAGGTGAATAAATGCTGCAACACCATTTAGGTCAAAAGGACACATCATCTTTATAGCTTGAGCCCACTTAAACCCATTTATACACACTTTCCCCACACTTCACTGCTGCACCATTAGTCAACCCTGTGCAAGCTCCATGTCAGAGCATGCACAGGGCTGATGACCGTGTCAGGCCTGAGCACTGCATCATAGGAGGAGGTCACATGCTCCTCAATACCTGAAATTCTAGGTTTTTTGTATTGGTTACAGTGCAGCAAAAGGGGAGAATAGTACATGAGAGCTTAAGTAGGCCAGGGGTGGGCTTAAAAAACAAACAAACTGTCAATTTGCTCAGAATGGACAGAGTAACAGAGTCTCTTTAAAAAGAAAAGTACATGTGCAGAGCACAGGTTCACTCTACAATGCATCTTTCCCACACACCTAGCCATGACAGACAGACTCGAAGTTTAGTCTTGCACAGGCTTGTATAGCAATGAACCACTAGATCAACTTTATTCACTTAAGATGTTACCCAAGGCATATAGAAGCTTTGGAGTCCGTCTCCTCCAGAGAGTCTCGTCGTTATGCGACATGACATCGGGAGGTTTGTGCTTGTAATGCTCTGTGTAATGGGACATCTTATCCAGGAATGTGTACACCTGTAAAAGTCACAGCATGTAAATTCAACCAATCTCCTTAATCTGATGAGCTACAGAGTAACAACACATGAATTATTTTCATTTTTACCCTTTTGGCTGTGGACTTGCTGGAGACAAGAGCAGTCAGAAGCTGGAGAAGAGGTGCCAGGCGGGCAGGGAAAAAGGTGCACACGCTGTCCAGCAAGACTCCCAGGCCTACAGTAGACTGCTAGCACCGAAAAAGAGACACACTTAATTAGTCCACACTGTGATGTTCAGCTATAGCCCTGTTTCTGTACTGGCTGCATTTTTTAACATACTTGTGTATAGTAATTAGCAAATTGTTATTTAAACTGGCAGATAGAAGTCCTTCCTAGAGAGTTGTAATTTTGTGATTAAATACGACCATGAAGAATTATGGAGGAACAAATAACTTCAAATAATGAAAAGTTTATCAATCTCATTTTACACATATTGTGCAAATCCGCAAATATTTAAAAGAAACTAAACTGAAATCCACTGAAAAAGATCTGTGTTTATAGCTGTATACTTTAAAGCAGGCCTATAGCTAATCTGAAGTTTGCCCATCAGTCTGGGATTTATCAACTCAGTGACAAAGCAATTAATATATAATATACATATAGCATATAATTCCTAATTAGAACCAGCAGGGCACTTTCACAAATGTGTCATTGCCTATGTACCCTTTCTTCAAGCCTCACAGATGTACTTCCTGTTCTAGGGGAACAACGCTTCCTCAGTTTAGCTGTAGCTTCGTCACTCTTTGCTACACACCTCTGAGATGGACTACAAGCAGCTGTGCCAATGCCCAGTGACCTAGCACATTCTGCTGTAGTCACCACAGTACAAATGTGACGTTCAGCCTCAGTGGAAACGCACACATCCACAGAAGGTTCATGCAAAGAATCTTTAGTGCAGGCAGAGAAAACAAAAAGGGAAAACTGCACAGAACACAGATCTAATTTACTTACAGAGCACTACAAACCAAGTATTCTTTTGTAAAAAGTTTAGTTCCCCATCAACACCTACGTCAGGCTGACTACTTGCAAAAAGGAACATACATGTGGGAGGAAGGGTAAGACAAGAAAAATCAAAAGAAAATTACCTTTCATCTGCTTGTGACCTGCTCACAATATCAACAGGAATGTTCAACTTCATGTTGCGGAAGACTGGCTGATGTCAGCCTCTCAATGAAGTGCTATGGCTTCAGACCACGTGGACCTATCTACAGCTGATAGATAGCTTCCATCTGATTTTCTTGCTCCTACCTTGCTTCCCTTTTTTATTAAAATGGACCTTACTTTAAAATAAGAGATACAATCTAAATATCACTTTTACGCAAAATGTATTTTAGTTTCAGTGATTGCTGGCAAGTGGAATTCAGCATTAACTTAAAATCTTCTGGGGGACTGTCCCTTAAATTTTTACATTTCTCTCCAGCAGCCATTACAAAGCCAAATGCTGGTGTCATGCTATGAGTAATCCAACCAGGCCAAAACATTCTTTGTGAAGAAAGACTACTGTGGGGGAAGTTTTATTACTGAAATTCAGGGACAACATGCTGCCATGTGATTTAATCTACAGCCGTATCTCCCCACTTACTGTATTCCAAAAAAGTTCTGACAGGTTTGGTGCAGTCAGAACTTGACAAGCCGTATCAATGATGTCCTGTGGAAGCCAATAAGTCCAGCATTATATTTAAAAACAAATAAACAAAAAAAAACACATATATTGCCAATTCTCAAAATGCAATACTCTCATAAGTATGACATAAGGCAAAAACGTTGTCTTTCCAAAAGGAGACATGACTTCTGGTCAACTTACATTTTTACACAATCAAGGAATAATTTAATGGATGAGTTATGTCCATGTTGCACAAGGGATCGCCTAGTTATGTATCTAAATGAATGGCTGACCTAGGTGTTGATTTGTCTGATGACGACTGGCATCAGATATTGCTCACCACTAAATCCTTCTCCCTGAATGTAGCAGCCTTGGATCCAACTTTAAAGTTCTCTCGCGTTGGTATTTGGTCCCTCCCAGGATTGTGAGAAATATGTACCAGGTTACCCACCGGTTTTCCTCCATAGATGTGTGACACCTGGAACCAACCTGCATATCTGGTGGTCATGCCCCATAGTCTACACTTTTTGGAAAGCAGTGTAACGAATTTTATCACAACTGTGGGGTTTCCAATGCAACACCGGATCCCACCCATGCTCTCCTTAACAGTTGCCCTCCAGAGGTGACCAATGCCCAATTTAAACTGCAATTACAGATTCTTATAGCAGCTAAACAAACCATAGCTAAGGCCCGGAAATCTCCATGGCTTAGTGTTGTGGAAGTCAAAGTTAGACTCACATGGGTCATCATTCATGAAAAAAAATTAGAGGCCACCATTTTGGATAGGATTCCAAAATATGTGAAGGTTTGGCAACCTTGGATTGATCACTTTTTACCTTCCGATTTTGACCACATATTACTCAAACCATGTTGATCTTAAAACAGACATTAACTCCTATGCACTCTGTTGAACTAGGCGCTGGTTGACAAACTTGATGGGGATTTAGGTCCTACAGAGCCCACTTTCCTATACTCCTACCCTGTTCTTGTCCCCTTATTTCCCACTTTATTTACTTTCCTTCCCCCCAAAATGACCATCTCTACCTTGTTTTGAAACTCGAGTTAGTAGACATTTTATTTCACTCATTATTTAATGAAAATTCGGACTTATTACTGTCTTACCAGTTAAACATTCTGTGCTTTAACTGTTTGATATGTTTTATTGCCTATGTGAAATCAATATTAATATTGAACACGAAAAAACAGTGGATGAGGAATGATTTACCAAATTAATTTTTCTCTCTTAAGAGACATCCTGACAGCTGACAGTAATGACATAAATCAGAAGCAGACCACACTTGCACAAACAGCCAACAATAACATATAGTACAATGCTTACTATGTGCAATAACTGCAGAGGTTTCTGCACCAAAAAGCTGTCCTCAAGGAAGCCATTTGTATCTCATACTACAAAGTCATTAAAGCTCACCTGCTGATTGCCCAGTGTGTGTTGGTCTATGGAGATCAGCACAAAGCAGAGAAGACTGTAGATGCACAGACAAGCGGTACTGGTTGTACACTGCAACACAATGAGACACTGTATCAATAGGTGAATGTGAGTAACATAAAATAGCATTACAAAACTTAGGATTATTCTGATTATTCAAGATCCCAACCATCAGATATTAACGTTTATGTGTAAGAATAAATATTTTCTATTAATCCATAGTGTTCTACAGGGGGCGGATCACCATAGCGACCCAGGCGGTAGCTATGGGGCCAAGGGGGGCCCAGACAGGGCATCCCCCTGATGCTGTGCGGGCCGCCTGGGTCGCTATGGCATCTCAGGCCGCTGGCTGTCACTAACAGCTGTGAGGAGGAACGCGTCGCTGTTCGGATCACTGACGACCTATCAGTGATCTGTGTAGCGGCACATTCCTCCTCACAGCTGCTGCTGAGTCAGTGACAGCCAGCGGAGGAGGAGGACATGCACACAAGCTCCATCTGCTGTACATCTCCTGCTGGCAGTAACCAGAGGTGACGTGCTCAGTCGGAGCTTTCGATAGAACACCGGCGTCGGCAGTGAATGAGGCGGGGCCCGGCAATGGAGGAGGTGGGGCCCAGTGACAGAGGAGGAGGAGGCAGAGAGCGATCGGGGCTGACCGGTAAGAGGGTTTGACCAGCCCACCTGAGACCCGGCAGAGCCCGCCATATAGTCTATGGTGGGCTCTGCAGGGTTACTCTCAGGTGGGTTGTTTGGGATATCAGGTAGGCGTAACCAGAAATCACAGGGCCCCATACAAAATGTTGCTATGGGGCCCTGTGATTTCTAGTTACGCCCCTGGTCTTCTATTTTGCATAGAACACTACAACGTTCCACCCCTGTTACAGACGGGCCTGTAAATAAAATTCAAGCCTACTGAATTAACAAACTGATTAGTCCTAAACAACATAATGGTAGACATTAGACGTCTTCCTGGCTGACTTGGCAGTGTAATTCAAAGAAGGATAACAACAGGTCAAACATGGTTTGCAAATACTCACACTATGCTCACCACTACCAAGACCTTGAAGCATTTTGGTTAGATACTGGAAAACATGAAGCTGTAAAGCAGTGTTGCCCATCTTTCGAATGGCTGGAGAAGCATCATCTGTGGTAAGTGTGTGCTGAAGAAGAGCCCAGGCCAAAAGAACCGGCGCGTGATGTGGAATGTCTCCAAAGGTCAGCAGGATTTGATCCATTTCCTGTTCGGAATAGTTACAAAATGCAGTGTCACTGGATATCACATACAATTAAAAAACAGAAATGGCAACTCCATGATAAATCACTAAACAGCCAGTAAAAAAATGCCGTCTGGCGACGGCAACCCGCAGATAGGAGTCAGCCGTCCGTCCGTTTTTTCTTAACGGGCGGACGGCAAGAGGTTAAGTTACAATCCTACCATCTTGAAAGCCAAAGCAACCTCTGGCTCACTGTAAAGGCTCATTTACAGGTTGGTGGCCCCAAAGATATATAATGGGAGATTCGCTGAAAATCAAGAAAATGAAGACACAGGTCAGGGGCCCCCAAAAGTGACCCAGCTCAACATTTATAAGTGTCCGATGGTAAAATAGAAGGTAACATACATAAAACAACCCATCCACCCAAATGGTACACGCTTGCTGTATTTTCATGAGGTTTCCGCCTATATTTAATGGAAGTGTTTGAGAGGAGCATTTGACAAACAAATTTTTGAAATGCTTCCTTCAATCTTTGCTCTGTGGAAATAAAATAACGTACCTTAAAAAGGAGAACTATGAGGTGAGTGAAAATCACTCATCCTCATAGTTCGAGCCGACGTGTGACAATGAAACTGTCACACGTCGGCTCAATAGGTCGGGAAGTGAGCGAACACACACCGTCGCTCGCTCGCTTCTCGATCATCTCCCTGCAGAGAGACGTGTCAGCCAGTCATGGCTTCCTGCAGGGATCCCCCCCCCCCCTATCCTCCAGCGCTGACTGGAGGAACGGACGGGGCAGGGGCGGATACAGCTGGCTCTGCTCGAGATAGGCAGAGCCAGCTGTCACTCACTCACACAGCTGGGTGGATCTCGACAGTAATGTCGGGATCTGTCCCGGCTGGGGCGGTCTCAGTATACCTCAGTATAGCTGTAGCTCGCAATATACTGAGCTTTGGGTCACGTGAGGACGCTAGTATATGTCCTCCCGTGATCCTTAAGAGAACTATGGGGAAAAACACTTACCCCATAGTTCTCTTTTAAATACACCAGTCTTAATGAAAAAGTCCCTTACCTTGCAAATCTGATGCTCATTGTTGAGTGGGTGTTCGGCGTTTTCCTTTAAAGCACACTCCTGCAAAGAGTCCATGTCAATTCCTTCCAGGAGGATGAGAACTTCAAAGTACCTTTAAAGAGGTGGTGAAGACAGTAATTAAAAAGTCAAGTATCTTTGGAAACATTAGACAAACGCTAGTGTTTTTTATGATGGTCAGGACAACAACAACAAAAAAAGCTTCACACTTTCCAGGCTATACTATTGCTTGGCCTAAAGCTGGCCATACAATGCTATATTTTTCTCTTTCAACCCACAGGCTAAACGAAAAAAATAGAGCAGATTCCTCCATCAACACTACGAGTGTGTTGATCAAGGAATCCTGCTGTTTGCACTGCAATCCGACAGCGGCCGCCGACTCCTGTTAGAATACCCAAACAGACCCAACAGCTCATTGGCTGCCAGCTCTGGTGGTATGAAGATTTTGCCAGCCGGCTCTTTTGATCAGCTGATTGAGGGATGCTGGCGGAAAGGGTGCCGACATCAGCACCCACTATGCGAATTTCAGGAGGTTCCTCAAGAACCGGCTGAAATTCGCACAGTGTATAGGCACCTCAAGCCTTCCCTACTCCACCCACTGCAGTGTGTGCTGCAATGTGATCACTTCCCTGCTAGGCTGATAGGCTGCACAGTGCCTAGTGGTCTAACAGAAAGGAAATGAAGGAGGCAGAGGGCAAGAAGCGCAGGCTTGCACCATGGATTCCTGGAAGACTACACTGCTATGCAGAAAGGTAAGCATATATTTTTAATACTTCCAAAAGCTAGTTACATTAGGCTGAAAAGATTTTTTCCCCAGAGTTTTTCTTTAATAAAATTTTATTATAGGGGGGGGGGGGAGGGT